>NC_081418.1:67672384-67824884 GCF_949786415.1 Peromyscus eremicus | reverse complement strand
GGGATATTAGAAAAGCCTTCTGTTAAGGGGCCTTGGCGTGGTTACCGCACAGTGGCTATCAGTGCCACATGAATTTCAGTAGTGTGCCATCACATAGAAGCTGTGTGCTAACTCTCTTGGCCTTGAGCTACCTAAGACAGGCTTGCTCTGCATGCTGATTTTGAGCCCAACAGGCGAGTTTGGGAATCCTGTGGGCCCTACCTTACCTGGAAGCCAGTGTCTTCAGCAGTGGCAGCCTCGTCAAGAGCTCGCCAGTCTAGTGAGAGCAGAATTTCAACCTTCCCTGTTAGGTTCATCGCTTCTCCCTGGTCCCCTCTCCTGTGATGAAGACCTTAGAAGGCTGGACGCTAAAAATGACGATGTGCCACCTGGGAAGAAAGGACTGCCTAGTTCAAGATGCTTGTTTGGGTCACAGAGACAAGCACTGTGACTTTCTGCTAAGACATCAAACTCATGGAACCCTTGAGTTGCTGACCAACAGTCAGTGTGCTCTGTCCATTTCCACAGCTCTGTGGGGTCAACTGATAAACCTAGAGATGGTCCCCGGATCACCATCAGCATGTAATGTTCACTTCCACGGCTCTGTGGGGTCAACTGGTAAACCTAGAGATGGTCCCCGGATCACCATTCAGCATGTAATGTCCACTTCTGAAGAGAGTCATCAGTCAGGAAGAATCTTTGTATTTGCATTTTTAAAGTCAAGATAATTATTGGTAGTCTCTGCATAACAAATGTAATTTCAATTAGACTCTTTTTCTAAATTAAAAACTACTGCTTGTGTGTAATGAGTATTCCTATTTTTTTTTAGAGTGCATTTTTAATGTTCTTATTCGGGAACATTAAGAACATTGAACAAAAGATTGTCCAATTACTGTTTAATGTTAACAAATATACTGAATACTTTATTTCTATGGGAGGAAATGAAGCTTGAGGTGCAGGTCTATGGTAGCTAATGGGGCCATATTTGAAATCAGATGGCTTCAGAGTAGTAGTGTTCCATTTTATTGTTTTGTTTTTAATTTCCAAGGAAAGTTGCAAGGTGCTGTCTAAACACTTCCTCACATAACATTTCCTCGTGTATTTCTTGTATGGGAAAGCGATGGCATGCTATGGCATTTCTGTCCATGGTTAGGCTACTGAATAAAATTTGAGAACAGTACTATGGCCTTCTGATGGCATTTTGTTTGTTTGTTTTCACTTTTTTTGAGAGCAAGGTATGCGTGTGCCGTGGCACACGTGTAGAGGTCAGAGGACAACTTCCAGGAATCGTGTCTCTGCTTACACCATGTGGGTTCTGGGGACTGAACTCAGATACTCAAGTCACTAGGCGTGGTGGCAAGTACCTTTACCCACTGAGCCATCTTCCTGGCACTCCTGATAGCATATGAAAAGATACTTTCCAAGACAAGCATTTGTCACATGGGCCATTTTAGTATTTTCAGGAAGATTTAAGGATGGAATCAAACGAGGAAAGCGTGTTCAAAACCCTTATTCCCTTCCTCTGCAAACCATTTTCCATGGCTGTTACAGCCCAGGAACCTGCCGCCAGCAGGTAGCCTGGCAGTTGGGGCTGTCATCATTGTTGAATACGTGTTTGTTTTAAGTTTTGCTGGCATGGTGTCTAAAAGTGTTGGGAGCAGTGAATATCTGTGTATTCTCCCCGTCTGACATGGTGTGGCCGACACCACAGTGTCACTTCTTTATAACTAGGGAGAAGCAATTAAACAGATCACCTGCTAAAACGGATCTTGGGTGTTTAGTTCTTATTCTCCAAAAGCAAGCTGGTCATCGTGTCCTTGAGCCTGAAGAAATGTTGCTGATTGGCTGTTTGTTATTTTTTAATAATATATGGCATGTATCCAAGTAAGCATTCCGATGACCTCGACAATCAAATGTGATTCTTGGCTGCAAGGTCTGTGGGGGGATGGCAGGCTGCCAGCCACTCATACATCATTTACAGGTGGCTGTTTCTGACAGGCCAGTGTTAGTTATTGTAAATGAGTGACAGTCCCTATAACTCACCTGTGAGCCTGACTGCTGGCCCAGGGCTCCTGAGATCCCTGCCCCCTTCATGCGCGCTCTTCCCTCTTCGAGAACTGCTCTTACAGCTCCTCACGTGCACGCTGCCTGCCTGCTCATCAGGACGTGGAGCTACCTTGTATGTGATTGACGATAATTAGGTTTCAACTGCCTTCTGATGCAGAAATACACACCATTACAGCATGGCCAGTTCGGCTCCGGCAGTCTTGCTCTGAAAGGGTATTGATTCACTCTTTCGTGTTTTTAAAAGGTCATGGCAATAATTCCATCTGAACTTGCTAAGTGAAAATAGTTTGTAGAAATAATATGGTTGCTTCTTAGTTGCATGGTAATTGAAAGCCACGATGGCCGGTATTTCTTTTTTCTTTCTTTCTTTCTTTTTTTTTTTAAGTATATTTTAATTACACTTGTCACTGTGCTTGTCTTGCCCTGATGATGTGTGTGGAAAGTTACGAGGCTGGCTGCCTTCTGTGTTAATGACTTTTGGGCAAGGAGGACTTTTCGTTTTGTTTTCCTACTGGGTCAGGTGAAACCTAGCCCAGCGCTTGGTCTCACAGCCGTCCTAAAGAGTCAAAGACAACTTGAACCGTCTCCCTAGATCTCTCTCATCTACCTGCCTGCTTTAATAAGACTGGAATATACTGACTTTGGGGAACAGAATGTTAAAATGCTTACCTTATGCCCATTTGCAATAGATTTAAACAACTTTTGCTAGATGGGTCAGAAAATAGTATTCTTGGTAGTTATCAGACCGTAATAAAATAAGTTTGTTATGAGAGAACATAGCTCCTATATTGTAACCACCTCAGCAAGTGACAGAAAACTGAGAGTGGTGTTGTATAAATTACCAGGCTACTCCAAAGGCAATTCCAGCTTTGGCATGCATCTTCAGCTCTTCTGATGAAGAGGAATTTCAGGGTGCTTGAATTGCAAGTTTGGGGAAAGTGATGATCAGAGTTATGCTCTAAGCCACCCCGAGTCCCCCCATTGAAGGGAGAAAAGCCTCAGCTGTCCCTGGTGTCAAAACGAGCCCGTCATTGTACTTGCAAACGAAGGGGCATATTCTCACAGAACACAGACTCATGCACATAATTACCATTAATGCTAATGGCATTTCTGTCCGGACAGCCCCACACATCAAGATGAGAATAGATTTCTACGTCTTCCTGCTGTGAAAGTCCATTTAATATCATTCATTTTACAACTTATTTTTTAAGATGATGTCCATATTCTGTCATGACATACAGATGCCTGTTAAAGTAAATGTGGGGACTATGGGAAGAGATGTGGTAACTAAGCTTGTTCCTGGGGATGAAATATTGCTGGACTCAAATCCATTCATACTCTTTAAACACAACGCTCTGTGTCAGCTTGGAAACTGCTGGCACACTTCTCATAGTGTTGTAAATTTGTCAGCCTAATGGGACATTTTGTAGATGTTTTCCTTTCTAAGTGCTTTAACAGGGGTAGGTATTCCATTGAACCAGAAACCCAGCTCAGCATTTCATAGCCTGGAGATGAGAAGCATATTTTTAATGTCTTATCAGAAATTCACTAGTGGATTGGTCCCTACATTGCTTAGAGAAAAGAAAATCAACTTTGGCTGAGCTGCGGCCTCTGTATCCATGGTCATCACGTCTCGTCATTGATTGTATGGTCATCTTTTTGCATCTGGCCCAGGAATCTTTTGAGAGGTGTCTTCACATCTATGCTGGTCAAGCAAATTCAGACCCAGGCTTGAGTGATTCCTCTTGGGACTTGACCATTAACAAAAAAAGGAATGGATTTCTCCTGGCTGTCCAGTCTCTGTCTTAGTCCCTCACGGCTAAGGTTTAAGGCACAGACATAGGGAGGGGAGAAGTATGGAGTCCTTCCCAAGAGTGCTCTTCAGATCGCCTCCATAGCTGCACAGCTCCTCTAGGGGAGGACAAGAGCTTCACAACAGGTCTCAGAGGCCACGCAGAGCCAGGTCACTTCTGGACCTCCTGAGATGGCCAACAGTGCTCTGCTTGGTGGCTTTACTCAAGCCGCTGGAGGACCTCTCGGGACCTGTTTCCTCGCTGACAAGATTGAGCAGAATGAATCTCTGTGTCTTACCAGATTTTATAACCAGCACCATGTTGCATTTGGCTTTTATAAATAGTGGAATTCTGGTGAAATTTTAATTAACAGCCAGAAAGAAACACTAATTTCCAAGTGATCTTATTCCTTTTGATTGGACTGAGAGGTGCTAATGAGATTCATGGTATGCCTCCAGGTATGTCTGTGAGGGTGTCCCAGAGACAATTAGATCCTGAGGATTCTGACCTAATGAATGAGTTAGTGCTTTCATAGAGTCATGATATGATGGCATTTGGGGAGGTGACCCTAGTTTTAAGAAGTAGGTCATAGTCCTTGGGGATTTATCTTCCCCTGGCTCTGTTCTGTCACACCTTCCCCACAGACATCCCTGGAACTGAGATCCCAAATCTTTTCTCCCTTCATTGGTGCTTGGTCCTAGTAACAAAAACAAAAACAAACAAAAAAAGCTGATTAATATGCGGAAGAGCAGGTTGCAGCATTTTAGATGCCATTATCCCACAGTGCAGGGAAGGTGCAGTCCCAGAGCCCAGTTCCCACGGCCAGGCTCGTTCCACATGGAATGTCTTTGCTCTTACCTCATGACTTGTCTGTTAGCAGTGTGGCTCTGATGTCACCAACGTACGTACATTAGATCCTGGGGCCCAAAGTGGGGCCCTTTGTGACAGAAACTGTCCAGGCATCTCCGTCTTTCCGGCTGTGACCCCTCTAGCAAGTGCTATTGCTTCATCTTGTCCCTCACTAGCGTCCTCTGGGCTTTCCCCGTTAAGATCCCCATACCCTCACCTGAACCAATCAAAGATGCTTTAGAGGCAAAAGCAAATTCCTCAGACTCTACCAATGGTCTGCCTACTTACCCATCGCCCTGCTGCTCGTCTCGGATGTCCGTGGCTCCCTCCACATACATTACAGATGCTTTCACTGAAAAACTCATTCTCAGTCTTAGCACAGAACTTCTCTGGAAATCTCCGAGCTTATTCCAGCTGCATCTTGTGAGCCAGAACTGTCAAAGACGGTGAAGAGTAAGTGGCCACGGCTTCAAAGTGTTGGGCAGGAAACATGTGTATTGTGTTTATCAACTTGGCTGAACCTCCATATGAACTTGCATTCCCTCATGTACTTTCCACAATTGGGAGAAGTGAGCAGAACAGCTGACATTATCTCTGGCTCCAAGACAGTCAGAAACAGACTGGACAGGTTGTCCAGGGTCCCGCGCCTGGCAGTGATGAACCTCACCTCGAGTCCCTGCCTCACCGTTGCATCTTGGCTCTCCCATTCTTCCACATGCCCTCCCACAGCCACAGGCCAAGCCAGTGCTCCTGGTTTCCCCTTCTCAGTTCGATCCTTGTTTCCGGGATGCCCAGGACATGACACTGTGAGTGCAAGAATCCGGTGGGGACCACAGTGGCTTAGAGGGATCTAGCTAAGGGTCTTGCCAAGTCTGTGCTCTGGAAGGCGGTCTGGTATGTCCTTTAGGCGGGCGAGGCAAGGGCAGCGGTCCGCCCTCCGAAGTTGAAGTTTCTAATCTTGCTGTTGTGTACTTTTTCTGAACTTACACTCTTGAAAAATATCAAGGTCAGAACATGATTGAAGAACCTTCTCCCTCTCTTTTGAAGTCACCACGCTTCTATGATATTGTTTTCCACTGAAGAACTTCTCTTAAAAATGAGGTTGAGATCCCTAAAGAAATTGCTTCAATCAGCAGCAGGGCTTAATGACTGTTAATGGGAAGTGGAGATAGGATAGTAAGTGCTACTTTGATTAATAAGAGAACTGCAGAGAATTTAAATTGTGCCACTGATGGATTATTTTCTTCAAGCTTGATAAGCACTTCTCATTTGTTCTTAAATTTGGTCAATACTGTTAAAGGCAGCAAAATGAAGTATAATTAATTCTATTACTGCTGCGCAGCCCGAGTGTTACTAAGAAACAGATTATGATGCAGATGACAGTGGAAGGTCCGGTGGTGACAGTTTGATGCTTCGAATACCTGTCACTGCCTGTTAGGTTGAAAGGAGGAAGAAAACATTTCTCTGTCTGAGTACCAAATACCTGAAACAGTGTTGGGTCGACCTGTGCATCACAGGCCACCATTCTGAGAACACCAGTGAGCTGCTCACTGATGCTGGCCTTATCCTTCTTTGGAGGTGTAGAGAGTAAATAAAAGATTAAGATAATATATCAGTTAAAATGGTAAAAGCCCAATGCTCGTTTTAAATTAATCACCAAGAAAATGGGATATTGATTTGACGTTAGATGGCTGTTACAAGAAAGCTTTACATATTTCTCCCTTTTCAGAGATTATAAGTCATGCTTTATTTTTGCTATAATTTTATTCAGAAAAAAATTGATGAGCAGATGATCTGTCATATAGTATGATACCTTATTTTACTAGATAATTTTGTCTCTTGTAAGTATTAGTAACACCTAGGTCACCAGACATACCCTGCCACCAGTTTTCTGTAAACCTCAAGGTATATCAATGTCTCCTGAAGCATTACAAGCAAAAACTCCTTTTACAACTATCCCTGTATATTTATTTACGCTATACAAATCGCTTTCTAAGCATGGCAAAAGTTATTCCCGACTGTGGTGCATACAGTGTCTTACCAGACAGCTCTAGGATTCTTAATTCAGTGAGTCTAGGCCCCAAAGTTCATACTCGTGGGCACGTCTAACTAATTCAAGAGGTGCAATGCTTCCAAGGCTTAAAATCATTTTAAAGAAAACATGCAGTTCATGAATCCTGTCCCTAAAACTCCATTACAATTTAGGAAAGACTGGACAGCAGGCAACTGGCCTTCTGGTCCCTGTCATTTGTCACAAGTCTACGTTTCTTCTGATGTGTACAGAGTCATTGAGTGAGTGATTTCAGAGTCATATGAGATCTAAGTGTGATGGGTGAACAGTGCACTTCTAAGGGTTCTTTGAAACTCTAATTCTGTTACTAAAAATGTAAACTTTATCTATTATGAATCAAGAACTAATCTTCTTGCCCAGATGTTCCATAAACATAATTTCTGAAGATGAGACGATCACAGGAAGAACATTTCCAGTCAGCATGTGAAAGTCACGCCATTGTGGCCTCTGTTGGCTGCAGAGTTTACATTTGGAGTCAATGTCCAGGGTGTGAGGAACATGTGCCAGAGAGCTGCTCAAAGCCCAAGTTCTGCCAGACCCTGGGCCACAGCATAGTGCTGGATACCTTGAACCATTATCTTTTGCCCATGAGAATATGCTCTCTCTTCTGTGTGGTTAAGGCTTGGCTCAAATATCTCCCCTTTCACCTTGAAAACACTCATCTTGGAGCGAAGTTCAAGGACACAGTGCTCAGATGGCCCTTCTGAAGCTGTTTGCTCAAGATGACGTGGTCCGCACAGAGGCTCGGAGTGGCCACAGTGATTTGAGGTCACATCTCCCAGTGGATATAATCCATGCAATAAATAAGAAGGGTCACAGGACGAGCACCAGGCTCTAGGTAAACATGGAGGAGCAGGGTCTGCATGGCTCTGCCCTGTGGGAGCGTTCACACTGGGATGAGGCGGGCAGCAGCAGGTGCACACGACAGCATGCAACGAGATGTCCTTTAATGTAAGTGCATGGAAGAGACACAAGCCAAGGAATGCGATTTAAAAAATTCGGTCCCCAGAGGGCAGGGGAAGTCAAGAGTGGGAGAGCCGACCCCTAGAGGGAGGAGGACTGAGAGAGATGAGGGGTCACAGGCTTCCTTGACACAGTGTAGGCAGAAAGAAGTGTCTGCACTGTTTCACTGCCCAGTCTAAGCTTTGTCTTTCTAGAACACACCCTTGAATGATGCTCTTGTTTTAAAAAAACGAAACCGGAAAGGATTGTTTCCTTGGCTTCTTGTCCTGTCGTTCCCAGTGCCTACAATTAGACTCATTTTGACTTTGGTTTTCCAGACTGCTGCAAGACAGTTTGAATTGGATTATTTCCATTCGTACTGTATCTCTGTGTTTGTTCATGGAGTTAGGTACAACTTACGACTTTAGAATTACTGTATAATGCTCAGAGGTGTGAAACGCTATTTCGAGTAATGCCTTTCTTCAGTTAATGTAGATAAATATTGATGGCAGGCAGCAGTGAGACAAGTCATTAAGTTGCTCGGTGCAAGGGTGTCCCACACATTGCTAGAAGCCACAGGAATCACATCGGGCTCCAAGAACCAGTGCCTGTGATTAGAGAGCACTTCAGTTTCCAGCTTCCCCTGCCCCAAATTGGTGGGTAAGGGAGCTTGGTGAAGCCCCCAGAACCAGGGAAAGGGACAGGACATGGGACTGAGATTGCCGCGCTGGTCTATCTATCCATCCCATTTTCCTCTGTCACCCTAATGAACCCCTGGGTGAGCCTGAAACCTTTGAAAAATGGCAATGTGCGACAAATGGGAGGCCTGGTGCTCTGAAGACAAAGAAACTTTACATCTAAACGGGTGGCCCTATAAAGCCAGCAAAGGAGTCGGAGGGGTAATAGACCCCTTCCTCGGCAGTGGCTTCGATGATTTGACTTCAGTCGTGGCGACACAGAATTTGGTTTGGGCCAGAGAGGCATTGGGTGGGTGTGGGAGGGGGCATTTCTTGTGGGGCCAGATAATGTTTTTGTTGCCCGAGTCTTAGGATGAAAAATGAAAGGCATCGTTTCTTCATTTTATAACGCCATCCTCAAGGAGTGCAGCCTGGTATAGATTTTGTAGTTCCACAGTGTGGGGTATGCTTTCTTCAAGGTGTTTTTAATGGGCTCTGGGTTGTCAAAGACACCACTCTGATAATGAGGCCTCGGGCCCTGTGTGAGGAGAAAAGTGTAATGAAGAAGGAGCACCATTTGTTACAGTTATGTGGTTACTTGGCCATAATATCTTTTTGAGGTTTATTAAATCATATAAAATTTCAATTTACACTGTAATATTCTATAAAAGATGGAGCGCACAGAAGTAATAAGTATGACAGCATTTCTTTCATTTATGAATCGTATTGTTGATTGCGTTAACACTGCCACATCCCACAGCAGGATTATTTATGTGGGGACAGTAATTTTCTATCTCCAATTTAATTTTGTAAAAGTTAATTACAAATTAGAATAAAATGAATGCAGTTATGGAAGGCGGCAAAATGCTGGGGTAGGGTGTTACTGGGGGAAATATGTACAAAGGCTGATCCTGTGGCGGTCAGGGACACCTGGCGGCACCCATATTTGTCGTTCTAGCGAAACCTCTTCCTTTCTCAGCCTGGCAAGTGGGGCTCAGGCAGGTGACAAGTCTCCCCACAGTCACCCGGCAAGGCTGTGACAGAGGAAGTACTCAGACTCAAGACTCTTGCTCCCAAATCGACGAACCTCCCTTTAATATGGGTATATGTCCGCTATCTCCCTTACAAGTTGGGCGGAAAGGCTGGCAAATGGCTCAGAGGGTTAATGGCCCTCGCTGCTCAAGCCAGGAGCCAAGCATCCGATCCCTGAAACCCACACAAAGTACAAGGACAGAAGCAACTCCACTAAATTTCCCCCCACCCTGCGCCCACGTGCACAGCACACACACACACACACACACACACACACACACACACACACACACACACACCGCTTTTCTTTTCTTTTTTTTTTTAATGAAATCAGGAGAGGGTGAAAGGGCAGGGAACATTCTCCAAATGTCTCCCCACAAACTAGTCTGCCTGGCAGGGGTGGAAGCTTGAAATACAAGCATCGCTCAGAGGAGAGAACTTTCTCAACTGAATTCTTGGTCCGCCTTGCCGCGGTTGCCATTGGTAAACAAAAAGTTCTTAGACAGACTTTCAACCCCAGCAAGGTCTCGGAAGAGCAGGCCTTAGCCTCCAGGTTTCACTGCAGCCAACCCGGGACCTCGGAAAGAACCGCCGCAGATGAGCGCCGAGGCAGAATGATGGTGGGCAGTGAGAGGGTCGGGGGCCTGGATTTGATTCCCAGCACCCACATGGTGGCTCACAACTATCTGTAACCCCAGTTCTGGGGGACCTAATGCCCTCTTCTGACTTCTGTAGGCACCGGGTGTGCACAGACATACAGGCAGGCAAAATACCCATACAAATAAAACAATTAAAAAAAAAAAAGGAGTGACAAGAAACCATCGGGCGTGAAAACCAAGCTCTTTCCCTATAGTTTTTCCTTGCATGCCATGCACTCTGCCTTCTTTCTCTCTGGTCCTTTGTGCCTCTTACACAGTAGGCAGGGCAGGGAAGCTCAGTGGCATCCCACGTATTCTACCTTGCCCCCACTCCTGTCGCAGCCGTATGGCCGCTGGTCCTTCGCATCCGTACCAGCACACTTGACCATCTGGGGCCCTTTGAAATACCATGATTGACTTGCTAGGTGAAAGACTTTTATATTTCGTTTTTAATAGAGCAAAAGTGACTCTAAATTTGTTAATATTCTTTAGGTTACATAGGACAAATTACAGATAAGTGAATCAGTAATGAAATTTGTAATGAGAATTTCTCAAGTATGAAATGTTGGCGCAAGGAAAGTTAATTGCGGGATTTTACAGCCATTATAGTTTATATCATAAATGCAAAAATGACTGGGGCCATTTAATTACAGTAGGAACACACTAAATTTTTATGGAGTGCCATTTTGTTAAAGAGGTGCTCGGAACATTAGGAGCAGATCCCATCCTAACAGTGGGTCCAGGTAGCTTTCACAACATCAAATAAATACGCTGTTGCTACAGAATTGTTCCTTAGATACTGTAATTGACACAATGACTAATGAGATGGGTTTATCCTCACAGCGTCACATACTCAATTTACAGTGCCTGAAAGTTATTTTTCTCTGCCATCCGTAGGCCTAGAAGGAACCAGAAAATCCCTCTTGGAAAAACACTATCTCTGCCGCTTCTCTAATTAACCTTCAAAAATGCATTTTGAAATATAGAAGTTGGTGCCTGGCATAGAAATTGGATCGTCTCAGGAAAAGAGACCCAAGTGCTAATTTGTTCCTTATTAAATATCTGACATGTCAAAATCACAGGCGGTTAATGTTTTAGAGCCTTTCAGCGGGGCAGGGACAGCTTGTCCCGTGGCCAGGGCTCAGTGGGGTGGTCTCGGTACCAGCTCCTGCAGGATCAAGTACTGTCCCCACTGCAGCCCCAGCCTCATCCAGCCTGGGACCTATGGGCAGATCCCCTAACCTCTACTGGAGAGAAGATGTCAGATTGGACAAATGTGCATCTCTGAGTGTCCCTCCATTAATGAAGACTTGAAGAGGGGCTCCCCCTACTCAACTGCTTGCCCCACGTCTCAGGATCTTACAGAATGGAAAAACTGTAGTGTTCATGAGCCTATCTGTGCATTCTCACGAGCGTGGGTGCACGTGCATGTGAGTGGACATTGGGTGTCTTCTCAGTTGCTCTCCTCTTCATTTATGGTGTCAGGATCTCTCACTGACTCCAGAACTCAATGATTCCAGCTGGTCTCGCTGGCCAGCTTACCCCAGGATTCTCCTGCCATTCTCTCCTTCGTGCTGGGATTGCAGGCAGCTTGCATACCTGCGTGGCTTTTACATGGGTTCTGGAGGTCTGTACTCTGAGTCCATGGCAAGCCATTTATCCACTGAGACACTCCCCAGTTCTAGAATAGAAAGATATTGTTTATGGGAAAGAGCAGTGTTCTCTATGACCCCTAAACATGTTTCAGCTTACTTTGTGAACCGAGGTATCACTCCCTGCATCAGCTAGCTGGTGAAGAGGAGGCTCACCCAGGCAATGTCCCTCTTCCTCCCACAACCAAATGGGAGACACTGAGACACACGTGGTCTCCCATGATTAAGCAATGGAGCTGAAATCAAAGGACTGTTGATTCAAAACCCCTCTCTGCCAAGTAGTAACAAAGAAATTGAGTTTCTGTGTCTTCATCTAAAAAACAAGAGAATACAAACAGTCCCTATTTCCCAAGGTTATTTTAAGAATATGAAACTCAATAAAGCAAATGTAAATCTAAAATTAGGATACCAAGTACTCATGGAGACACTATTCACAACAGCCAGTCTATGGGAACAATGCCAGTGTCCACTAGCAGATGAACAGACAGACAAACGGGGTGTATGTGCCCTGTGTTAGCTTTGCTCCGCAGCAACACATAAAGGTTTGTTTGGGTTCATGGTTTTCAAACTCAAGTCCATGACTGATTGACCTGTAGTGCTTTGAACTTGTGAGAAGGCAACATATCATGGGAGAAGTCATGTGGAGCAAAACATCACCTGTGACCAGAAAGTGAAAAAGAGAGAGTTCGAAAGGAAGGGACTAGAGTCCCACTGTCCTTTTGACAGACATACCTCTAGTGCCCATCTCTTAAAGGTCCCACCATTTCCCCAAAGCACTACTCTTGGGAACAAGCTTTTCACACATGGACCTTGTTTGAAGTATTGAAGATCCAAACTATAGCACATGCAAGGCAGCAGTCAAAATGGGGATTCGTGCTACAACATAGGTGAAGATGATGTGCTAAGTGAAAGAAGCCAGTTCTGAAAAATCTATGGGATTCAGTTTACACATCTCTATAGGAGTCAGCTTCATAGAAACAGAAAACACAATGGTGGCAGTTGCCAGGGCTTGGGAGAAGGAAGAATGCAGAGTTAGCATTCAATAGGCTTAGAATTTCTGTTTTGCATCGTGACGAGTTCTGGAGATACTGATGGATATGGCCACACAACTATGCTATTAATATTTTACCACAGATAAAATAATACACTAAAAAATTCTGTGTTGTAGGTGTGCTCATTGTTTCTAGGGTGGTGTTACTTTGAGGCTCTCAAAATAAAGAGAGCTAAGTCACATGTGTGTGTAACCATGCATCCTTCCTCCCCTATCTCCTTTTTTCTCTTTAAATACTATGAATTTATACTGCTACCTATTATTCCAAATTAACACAGTAGGGATCATTTTAATCACATCCATTTTCTTGTTATTGAAATTTTCTCCAACTCTCATTATCCACAGTGTACTTATTTGTTCAATTCTGCTATGTGTAACAGTGTCTCGGGACTGCTGGCACACACATCTGTGATGCCCTTTAACTGTATCACAACTCCACTCTTAACCTTACAGCATCCAGTAAAGATACTCTGTCCCGCAGTCAGATAGATTAGTCATTTCCATCTCCAGCCATCCCTTTCATGTACTTATTCATCTACAATACAGTTAGCATGATGCTTGATCTCAGTCTAGGATCACCTGGAAAGGAGTCTCTCTGAGGGATTGCCTAAATTAGATCGGCCTATAGGAATGCCTTTGGAGGATTCTATTGATTAGGGTCATTGATTGGGAAGACCCGCCCTAAATATGGGCAGAACTCTTTCGTGGGCTAGATCCTAGATTGTATAAACAAGAGAAAAACAGCAGAACATAAGCATTCGTGGCTCTCTGCTCCCAATTGAGGATGCACTTGGACCAAATGCTTTAGGTTCCTGCTGCCTTGACTTCCCCACTTTAATGGACAGTATCCTTGGGCTGAGAGCTGACACAGACCCTTTCCTCTTGAGTTGCTTTCATTGGGGTGTTTTAATACAGCATCAGAAGCGGAAACAAACACAGGTAGACACTGGTCAGTCACTCTGTCCGACTTCAGGTTCCCCTCGGATTTCCAATAGTTTGAATTATTTGTGATTTGGGGTTGTTCTAGTTTTCTTCCTCTTGCTGTAACAAACACCATGACCCAAAACAACTCAGGTAAAGAAACTTGGCTTACAGGTCTACAGCCCATCATTAGGAGAAGAAAAGGCAGGAACTCAAGGCAGGAGCTTGAAGCAGAAACTGGGGAGGGACATTGCTTACTGGCTTGTTCCTTTCTCATGTAGCCCACTTTCTAGGGATGGTAATGCCCACAGTGGGCACTCATATCAATTAACAATCAGAAAAATGCCTCACAGACATGCCCACAGGCCAATCTGAAGGAGGCAATTCTTCTTTTGAATCACTTTCTTCCCAGGTGTATCTTGTATATGTCAACTTGAAAATAAAAAACTAAGCCGGGTGGTGGTGGCACACGCCTTTAATCCCAGCACTGAGGGAGGCAGAGACAGGTGGATCTCTGAGTTCAAGACCAGCCTGGTCTACAGAGTCAGTTCCAGGACAGTCAAGGCTGCACAGAGAAACCCTGTCTTGAAAAAACAAAAAACAACAACAAAACAAAAACCCCAAAACCAAAAGAGTAGCCAGTACAGGGGGATGTGTGAGTCATCACTGTGCTCTTAATGTCTGAGCGCATCAAAAAGCTGAACTCAGAACATCATGTGTCCCTTAATTTCTGTTCCTTCCCTTCTCTTCCCCTTTCCTTGTCCTTAGCACCCTTTCTCATCCCCATAGGCAGTCAACATCCTCAGTTCTGGATTTTCTTTACTGTATTTCTTCTTAAGAGTGAGCGGATTCCCAATCCTGGGTCGATGAAGGTTTGTTTTTACAGATCTGTACACAGCCCAACTGCCTACATTTCTAACAAGCTCCAGGTCTTATTGATGCTGTGAGTTCTAGAATCCCATTCTCAGCAACAAGATACCATATGCCCTCCATCTTAACCCCAAAGACCCCTGTTCCTTAGATAGGGAATGAGCAAATCAACATGTTTGTCTACAATACAGGAGAGCCGATTCACAGTCCTGGACTTTGTATTCTCCTGTTTGCTACACTCTGGAGTACCTGTTCTGCTAATAAGACAAACAATATAGAGACATTAAAACATGTTTGCTGATGCATATGACTCATTGTAAAACCAAAGCTTTATAGTCACCCAGAGCGAATCTCCAGCCTTTATAGATGCCCCTGCTGTGCGAGGCAGATTAGATGCAGGATGTGCTGAGCACCTCTGCTGTGTGCGTGCCTTGTTGAAGTTAAAATACCTTAGCTGTGGTGGGTTTTATTTTAGCTCCATTGAGTGAGGGTTAATTAGACCTTGAACTTGTTGGAGATAGCGATCAGTGTGGTAGCAGGGGCCTGACTCTGCAGAATGCTCTGGAAACCTATTGAAAGCTTTTTTTCCCCCCTAAAATATGTGTGCTTCTAAATCCACAGAAGACAAAAGATGTGTCTTCCCACCAGCGCTGGGCACCTTCACTAAGGAAGTCCAGGTTATAAATGTTTTCCACGGAAGTGTGAATTTTATAAGTGTTAATATGCACAGTCTGGGGTGTAGTTAGTCAATGAATAGGAAGCTAGCTTGTATGCTCCTGGCAGAAGGAAATGCTTGAGAGGAATACCCCAAGCTCTTGCATCTATAGGACCAGGGACATAGTGTCCTCTATAAAGAAACGACTTGGTTTGACTTGGCTTTAGACGTTTCTTGGGCAGTATCACTAATGTCATCAGAACCCTTAGGCAGGTTTGGAATTGTTTTCTCTCCTTTACCCACAAGCCCCGACGGCATCTAATGTCTCCCTCTGGAATGCTGGGGGATTTCTCTCTGCCCTTCGTCTCAGACCCCTTTCTCTGATTTCCTACTCCCACTGCTGCCCCTGAATGCAGAACTGTGTTCCCGCCTCTGAAAGTGCTGTGGTTTCCCACTGGCCTGTGTGCTGTGGGAAGAAACTCATTATCTTGCAGCTTTGATCACATCACAGAGTACCTCCAGCCCCTCCCGTGGGCATCACACTGAGAACAGACTTACATGCATATCTCAGTCCAGCCATTCACCCATCCTTCTACTCCCAGCTGAATCCTGCTCCAGCCCCCAACGGTCCTCCCCCACCCCACTTTCTACCCCTCACCTACCACTCATCCAGCCCAAGGTCTCACCCCACCTCCTACCCTGAACTCTGCCTATTCCATTCCACTTGTCTCTCAAAGTCCAGCCCTCTTCTCTGATGCCTTTCCTGATCCCACAAACGGAAATGATGCTCCTGCCTTTAAACCCTTTCAACTTAGGGCAAGCATTGTTTGAGGGCATTGCATTCTGCCTTATACTGGTGGCTGGTATACTTGTTCAAATCTCCAGGCTAGTCTATTTGAGGTCATCATAGAATTATACTTCTAGGACCCTTTAGGCTGGGTGGCAATGGGATTGTCACGGATGATGCATAGGAGTGAAAGTGACTTGTGTCCTTTCTGATCACGTGACTGCTGGAGTGAGCCCTCCATATCTCCATCTACCCATCTTCTTAGAGATTTCCAGTTCTGAGGTGGGGGTTGTTTTGTCAGCCTGCATCCTTGACTGACACCATTGAACAGAGCCCTCAAAATGACCTACATAGAACATGGACCAGAATTAACTCTCTCTCTCTCTCTCTCTCTCTCTCTCTCTCTCTCTCTCTCTCTCTCTCTCTCTCTCTCTGTGTGTGTGTGTGTGTGTTTGTGTGTGTGTGTGTGTGTGTGTGTGTGTGTGTGTGTGTGTGTGTGAGTGGCCAGAAGTCAGAAGTCATCCAGTGTCTTCCTCAATTACTTCTCTGCTTTATTATGTATTGAAACATGGTCTCCCACTGAAGCTCAGCAGTTTAGCTATACTGGCTGACCAGCAAGCTCCATGGATACTCCCGCCTCAGCTTCCTCGGTGCTAAAACTACAGGGATATACCCCACCCCCACATCTGGCTTCTACATGAGTTCTGGGATCTAAACCCAATATGCATACTTGTATGGCAAGCACGTTACTGACCGAGCCACCTCCCCAGCCCATACCAGAAATAATCTTTGCTATTTTAAATCATTGGGGCTTTGATGCTTTTACCATAGCAAAACCTAGTTCCAAGGGCTAAGGTCCATGCAGGTAGGCACTTAACCTTTTGACTCCAAGTGTTGATGACGTTTAGTGCAGAAATACAGCTATCGAGCGCGTGTGGAGTTACATTTAACCAATGTGATCCGATGCTAAGTGAAGGCAGGATGACCAGTGAACAGGCTCTTGAGTCAGATCCCACTTCTCAGCTTCAGGATTTGCAAATGGCACTTCCAAGGCATCAGTTTCCCCATTCAAAGCATCAGTTTCCCCATTCCACCTCAGAGTCCCTGCAGGATGAGGTAAGATAATGCACATACACATTCCAAATGACCTATAAATGTTATCTATTATGATTGTTTTTATCACAGCCACGCTCCCAGTACGAAGATGGCCTTTACTGCTACTTAACTACAGGGCTGCTCAACCAAGAAATATCTGGAAGTCAAATAATGGTAGTGCTAGCATCCCTGGGCAGAACAAGAAGACACAAGACCTCATGCTAAAGCCTGCTGAGGAGCCAAAGTGGAAGAGACTGCCCAGCATGTGGCTCTAGCTGCTGGCTTCCCTCAGAACGCCAACTTGAGTTCTTCACAATCAGGGAGACAGCAGAATCCAGGTGGCCTTCCTGAAGTGGTTGGATTTTTACCCAATTCTCTCAGGGGCCCCAATCTTAAAGACAAATATGCTACTATCAAAGATGGAGTCTAAATCAATGTCACCAGCTGGGACGAGCAATAAGAAAATGAACTAAGACAATTTAGTCTCCTATTTTTATCTCTAATAATTTCTTAAAACCAAAGGAGTTGTTACAGTCAAGTATGTCTTCTGTAAAAAATGTATTTGAATGCCTACATATGGGCTACATTTTACATGTCACACCTCCATCAGGAGTCTCCATGTAACCCTTTCAAATGTCCACCTGTAATCTGGCCCATGTCTCACTTAAACTATGATAATTTTTTGAACTACAGCTGAACAGATCCCACATTCCCTCTTTCCCACTTACTCCAGCAGTATTTGTTAAAGGCCTGCCCTAAGGCACCGAGAGCTCAGTGCAGTGATTGACTGAACTCGGAATTTTCATAGACACAGAAGAAGCTTCTAAAGGTTGCACAGGGTTCTGTGTTTGGTCCTGTCTGTCACTGACTTGGCTGAATACAAAGATCAAATGTTTGCCAACTTCCTACACAGATTCTGGAGACATAAATACCTGTGGATGACATCATCAGGGTTTGAAATATCTTCAGCAGGCTGAAACCATGATGAAGACACCAGCAAAAATGAGCGCCCAAGTTCTGAGTTTATCAGATACTCTGCTCCATGTAGGAAGACTTGGGGGCTGGCATTTATTGATTAGTGTGCCAGCCAGGTAAGCATCTGCCATCATGTGACTTGTGGCCTTGCACCACAATGGCTCTACCATTGCCCATGGTGTTCAAATGGATGCTTTGTTTGAAGAGAGAAATTTGGGGTGCTTAAGATGAGGAAGCGTCTATACACACCTGAAATGAGGAATATTTAAAACAGAAAAAGAACTGACCCCAAAGCATTACAGATGTGTTTTTAAATGTTGAGGTCTGTGAGAGTGGAAACAAACAGTGACTCTGGCTTGATGCCAATGTTCTGTGAAGCCAGCCTCATGGCTGGCATGACCCAGGGGTGGCTCAGGGGCCCTCGTGGGAATGAGCGTCATGTCTTGTGTTGGAAGCATTCTTGCCAAAAGGCCTGGGGAAGAGAAAGAAAGGTTCCACTTTGGTCCATGACATTCATGGTTCTGACCAGGTCTACCCCAGATTCCCCAAGAGGATCAACTGGTAGTTTGGGTCATGGATTTTCTGATGCCTTCTAAGAACGGTTCAAAACGGAAGGCAGCCGGAAGGGTAGTTTGTGCTTTATACACTTGACCCCAAAACACACTGGGCATAAAACAAATACTTACCAAATCGCAGCTTAATTCCACACAAGAAAGAGCCTTTAGATGTCTCTTCAGCTTACACTCAGCCTTTTCAAGTAGCACACTCAGGCCCAGGATGCTACAGTCGGGTCATATGCTGCCACGTAGAAAACTGGAATGGACGGGGGACCAGTTCACAGAGCCTCCTCCAGGCTTCCATATCCCAGCCCACTGGACAACAAATTAGTTGGAATTCCAACAGAAGAGAGTTTATGTGGCTCTTTTCCTCAGTATAATAGATGTTCTGTGGTGTGGTATGCTTCGTGCTGTGACAATTCATTCCTGCCCTAGTGACAGGACCGCCGGCTGATTTCACTCTGCTCAATTAGGAGAAAATGCAGATTTTAATCTGCCCCATGGTGAGGTAGCACTTTGCTCGGTGGCCTTGGCAAGCTGGCCGTTTAACCGTTTAGGTGGGGGCCTCCACTTCAGCCTGCCAATCTGGTGCCAGCGGCATCTACCGCCTCTTTCTGTTGCCAGCACTTTCCAGATTTCAAACTCCCATGAAAGGTCGCCCCATCATTCTTTGAGCTGCTGGGCTGTGGCGGGCCCCTTGGCAGTGGCCACTCCTGGAAACTGAGTGTTTGTATGTGGAGTGGCAAACACCCTTTCCTCACCACCAGCCTTTCCTGGGCATGGAGGCATGGGGAGCCTTGACGTAAAGGGCCTATCTGTTCTTCTGCAGTCCTTCTGTGATGACCAGAGGCCTGAGCCAGCTGGCTGGGTCACTCAGCCCTGGCCTTGGAAATGGTGCCTATCCCAGACTGTCTGCTTGACTGCCCATGCCCCCTTCCAATCCGACAACATGGCTGCCATCTCTCCCATAGGGCACAAAATCATCCTTGTGCTGTCTTGGTTTGGTTTAGTTTTCCAGGGAGAGAAATAAACTACTTGGCATATTTCTCTCCCTTTCTCCCTATGCCATCTCCCTCTTTCTCCCTGACCCCTAGGTTCCCTGGTTCTTTGAGTCCTTACACACCTACCTGGAACTCAGTAAAGGAGCCCAGGTGTAAATTACAGTGGGTCTATTGTGTTCATGGAACACTCAGCATGGTACCATCAAGGCTCAGACAGGCTTGGAATTTGATCTCAAAATACCCAGCAGTTGACTTAAAGTATTTAACATCTCCTAAGTCAAAATCGCTTCTTATTTCCAATGGCAAGGCTCACAGTCTGCCTAGGATGTGGGTGGATAATGCAGCCAGCTGAGCAGCAGCCCTGAGCTCTTACTGTGGTCCTGCTAAAGTGCTGAGATAGAGCCATTGTTAATTTAACTCAGCAAGACACCCTGGAAGGGTGAAGAGCCCAGGGTGAGTGCAGGCTGAGCACAGTACTGGGGTCACGGGTGGGACTGGACAAAAGTTCCCTTTATTGTCGCCCCAGTTTCAGAGACAGAGGCTGGCAGAGGTGAAGGCTAGACTTCCAAGAAGACTGAACCCCACAGAGTCGAATCTAAGGACTCCAGTGACAAATCCAAAGCCCGCTGCCCCCTCAGAGCCAAGCTCTTTACTCTGCCCATTTCGAAGCTAGGAAAAATCCCCAGATCTGTAACTGCCCCTGGTTTTTATAAACCAGTTTTTCCTAAGTGGTTTCCTCCCGCTCTGCTTCTGACAGCCCAGGGTCAAGCTCAAGCCACCGGCTGGGCCCAGGCCCAGACGGTCCAAGCTTCCGTTTCTGGATCCGAAGTCACCGAGCCCTTTGTATGAACTTGCCAAGGACCAAGATCAGACAGTGAGGTAGGGACCAGACGACCATAAATTAGTCTGTGGAAGCTTACCCCGGTTTCCAATGCTTTTGCAGAGCCTGGGATACACCACTTTGAAGCCCTTTGACTAAATCAAGGCTGCTCTGGTAGGAGGAGCACTGGCCTCAGGATCCTGGACGGTTTTCCTAAGAGGCACTCACAGGCACCTACATAAAGCCTTGTCTTTGTGCCCTCCCTCCCCAGCACAATTGCCCTCCTCCCCACCAAAGCAGCTGTGAGGAGCCAACTGTCCAGAGGCCCCATCAATGACTCTGAAAAGGGAAAACCCACATCATTCCTGCCTATAGCTCTTCTGAAACGGTGAGGCTGCTCCAACCACTGGCCGGCCGGCTGGCCCAATGGGTGAGTTTTCAGACCATCATTTTTCGTGTGTGTGTGTGTGTGTGTGTGTGTGTGTGTGTGTGTGTGTGTGTGTTCAAGAATGTGGGGGGGGGGATCTCATTCAAACTGCTATAGATGCTAGGCCTGTCACCCGCAGGGGCCATGCCTAGAACATTCCAGTGCTTGCTTTGACATTCTGTTGTTGCTATCTTAAAGTTCTGAAAATGGTTGAATATGGGACCCAATAGATCAATCTTTTTCCATTGGGCCCACAAATTATGTAGCCAGTTCTAGAGGGGAAAAACATTTATCGGGTATTTATGACTGTCTAAAAGACATGTCTAATCCTTGGCACACAGACTGCATGCACCCCAGGATAGCAATAAAGGTGGCACAACACAAAAGTATAAATTCACCTAAAACATTAGAGTATTTTGTGTGTGTGATTCTTTTTCGTCACTTGATGCACAGCTCTCAAGTGCAAACTTTGTAGTTGACGTGGTGTCTCAAAGTCATTGAGCTGGTCTGCTGCACAGCAGAATCACTGAGGAGCCCTTAACGTCTTACCGTCCTGGCTGTTCTCCAAAGCAATGAGGATATCCAATTGGCAAGCAGGTAGAAGCCAGGTCTCAGCGTTTTTAAATCAATTAATTTATTTTATGTATATAAGTGCTCTGTCTGCATGTATGACTTTATGTCAGAAGAGGGCATCAGATCCCACTATAGATGGTTGTGAGCTGTCATGTGGTTGCTGGGAATTGAACTCAGGACCTGGAAGAGAGCAGCCAGTGCTCTTAACTGCTGAGCCATCTCTCCAGCCTCAGCATTTTTGAACGACTCCCCAGCTGCCATGAGTCCAACCCATTGAAGCTGGAGCCAGTATTCCAGGGCCCGCACTCCAGAGCAGCAGAGCAGTGTTGTTTGAGTATACATCCGGCATGGGGCTTCAGGATTTGAACCTACTGGGCACTTAGCTTCATTGGGCCACTTTTAAATTCTGCTGTTGTCTGAATAAAATGCTGAGGCCTTTGATCCTTTCTGTGCTTAGGAAGTACTTGCAGGCATTTATTTGGATCTTGACAAGAGAAAAACTTTCGTATGCACTGTCCATGAACACTCAGAATGCTGTGTGAGGCAGGTGGGCAGATGTCCAGGAACTTCCCACAGCTAGCCAAGCTGCACCACCTGGAGCTGCTTCTGCTCTGCAGAAGTGCTGTGGAGCTTTCCCCTCTGAAGCCTGTCACCGTGGGGGGGGGGGAGGGTGAGAGGAGGACACCACCCACAGGGAGAGTCATCTGGCCTCTGAGGCATGCCTTACATTCGCCCTTCACGGGCGCTGCCCTCCATCCACCTCCACCTAGCCTCGTGATCAGACCCCCCATGTCAGTGGGCATCAGCTACCCAGGTACATTCCTATACAGCTGTCCCCTCTCTTTTCTAAGGTGGCACATTGAACAGTGGGGTCCCTTCAACCATGTAAGAGCTTCCTTCCCTCTTAAAAGGCCGTGGAAGCTCCCCAGTGCCACCTTCTGATTCATCAGTGAAAGGAGGCTGGGATGGGGTTAAGTTCTGATTCATCAATGAAAGGAGGCTGGGATGGGGGTAAGAGAAAGTTTGCAGGTGGAAGGTCTGAGGAGAGCTGTGTCAAGGAAGCTCTGATCCGCAGCCGGTTTCTTCAGGTTTAGTTTGGATATTTGGAACAAATGTGTCTGAATTACATGGCGGTTCAAGAATGATCTACCTCCCCACAGTGACAGACACTTATATGTGAGAGAGAGTTTTATCATATGACTGGAGTACAGTACAGAAAGGTCTTTGTCCAGAAAGGAAATGTGCAGGAGAGAGAGAGAGGAGAAGGAGTGAGGAGGGGAGAGAGAAATGGGGCCTGATGGGGCTCTTCAGCAGGACGTACCTGGCCCAGGTAAGGCTCTTCCTCACCCTATGGACACCTAGTCTGCACTTGACCATCCCAGTAATCTAAAGAAAACGGGCTTCTGCAGTGGCTAACATTAGCTTCTAGCCTCTCTCTTCTGTTTGATCCGGGTCAGGCACCTGAGGCCTGTGGTCAGGACTTAAGGTCGGTATCCCTATGCAGAAGAGGCTCCTCCTACCAGGAGGTGGGATCCAGGCCAGGGAACCTTGTGCACTCAGCACCATCTGCTGTAGACCACTCAGTGGGCCTCTACTCTGTCTCTCCCATCTTCTGCTTCTCTGGGTTGCTAAGGGAGGAGTTTCCAGCCATGTATGGGCTGGGCTCCTGGTATGGTGTGGAGGGAACCCGAGAGTCTAGATGCTGTTTTAGGACACAGAAGACAGCGGATGGTAGTGGTACCACTTCAGATGGTGGTGGTGGTGGCAAAATTGCTTTGTAGAGCAGGCTGACCGGGAACTCACAGAGATCCACCTGCCTCTGCCTCCCGAGTACTGGTATTAAACGTGTGTGCCACCAGACCTCAGCAAGGCAGCCCCTTCTAAACTCGGGCCTGCAACAGGCCCTCCACAGCTGTTGTACAGGATTAGCCTCTGAGCCAAACTACCTCCATCTTCATCAGATCGGCTGTGACTGCTTACAAAAGATTGTCACCGCTGGCTTTGTGGGCTGCCGACATTCCCTCAGAGAAAAGGGGGTAGGGAAGGTAATTAGACCCTCACCTAAGTATCCAGCCACTACCCCCAATCATTGTATGCAATCCTGCCCTAAATTGGCCTCAAAGTCTCAGGGAGGGGCTAAAGAGGCCGGGGAAGACTGGAGGAAAGGGAGTTCCATCTACACAGTCACAGTCTTGGGAGGGTCATCATTCCTGCTGGGTGCAGACTTCACAGAGCGGCTGCTTTGGGGTCACTCATGATCTCCTCAACCCCCCACCCATGCTCTGTAAGCAAGCCCAATTGACTTGTTGGATTCCCAGAGTGAACTTTATTGGAATCATTACTTGGTTTGTTGGGGCCCTAGGAGAAGTGGGTGGACATTGTTTATGTCTCCCAGGGGAAGGAAGTTTAGCAACAGCCTAGCTGAAACTGTAGAAGGGCTTGGTTAGGGCCAGCTCCAGTCCCTCTGCTCTTGGAAGTCATGAAGGAGCATGCTTCTGAAGCAGTGTAATGGTTAGTGTTCATTGTTAGCCTCAGAATCTGGAGTCACTTGGGAGACAGCCTCAGGGCATGCCTGTGGGGATTATCTTGACTACATTAATTGATGTGGGATTGCCCATCCTAACTGTGAGTGGGACCATTCCCTGGGCGGGGGATCCAGAACTTATAGATTGGAGAGAACTACCTGACATGGCTGTCTGTGTCCTCACTGTGACTACAATGCCCAAGCTCCTGACATGTTGGGTTCCCAACTATGATAGACTGAGAAAGTGGATGCTCAGCTTCTCCATCCTCTCTGCAAAGTGGTCCCCAGGATCTGAGGGAGGCTGGAGGTCTGCGAGGGCAGGGGGAGGGCTAGGTAATCTTTTTAAAGATCAGTTTCAAAGGCCACCTTGCCATTTTCTTCACACTAGAAGCTATGATCATAAAGAGCTGCGTACATGCTAAGGTCACATTTGCTATTTGGGGGTGGCATTATCAACTCTGAGGGTGTTTCTGACTGTCCAAGTGATCGTGGAAGACTTGGCCACCATCTTCTCATCCAGGGGAGGCCAGCACGTACAAACCTATCACCTGTGGCTGTCAGGGTTTGCTTTGCTTTATGAACAAGGAAAGAGAGCCTTCCAGGAGTTTCTGTGTGGCTTCCTATAGGTTGGAATGCAGGCCTTTCATCTGGGACTGAAGGAGAGATTCGCAGTGTGGTATGTGGGATTCTTCTTTGGAATTTTCCAGGATCCTAGTAACGCTTAACACAGTACCTTGTAATAACTAAGCTTATCAATATTTGTACCCTGCTACAATTTAACCATGTGTCTATTTTCAGTCTGCAAGAGATTCTACAAGGGCCATGGCTGAGGGAATGAGGGAGCACAGTGGCTTCCCACTCAGTGGTGCTCCCTCTCCTATAAAAGTAAATACGTGGACAGAGGTCATAGGTGTATCATTCCCACAGGCAGCTTGGACAGTTGAAATCAACCATTCTATGTTCTTCCAGGATAGGCCTGTATCTTATTAGAAATGCAGCAAATAGAATTTAATGCAATTGTGAAGAAATCCAACGGCCTCCCATCTAAAGAATGTCACTTAAGACAGAAGCTGATTACAATTTACTGGCCCCAAATAGGAGAATCTGTTTTAGAATATTGTACATTTTTAATTGCATGCAGCATAAACGATTTCCTGCAGGAAGGAGGGGCTGGGGAGCTACACTCACTGCACACCTCTTCTGCAGTACGTACTGTCTTATTTCCTCTTCTGCTCACAGCAGCCAAAGGGGATGAGAATGGCTTTGTCCATGTTATAAAGAAGGCAGCAAGGCTCACCACGGAACAGAGTCTCACCCACGGTCACTGGGTGCAAAGTTGCAGGGTTTCTGTGTGAAGTTAGGTCTGTTGACCTCCCCACGCCCACCCTGCCATCTTTGAGTCCACCACAGTACATGTGCATGATCACATTTACTCTCTCTCTCCCACAAACTGATCCCAACAACAGCCACTTAGTTCTAGAAAGTAGCGTCCAACTGCTTCTTCAAGCTTCCTGTCAGCTCCTTGTACAAGGACTACTGTGCTCAGTATGGGGGAGGGGAGACAACTCAGAAAGATACAGCTAGCCTCTTCCTAGTTTGTATTCTGAAAGATGTCACAATGGCCAGTCCCTTCAAAACATAACTCCACCCCCTAATCTCCAGAACCTCTGTCTCCTCTCTAGAATTATTTTGGCTAATCACCTGTGTCTTCTATTGCGATTCCCTGACAAGTATTTTGAGTCGTGGCTGAAATGTTTCTCTTTCTTTCTGGAATGTTCTTACTCTTTATAACTAGCTCTTTTCTCCCCAGGCAACATGCATGTGGCTAGTGTTGTGTGAGTGTCACCTATGGTCTGGCCTGGAGAACAGAACTAGTTAAAAAATGTTAAATACACATGGTGAACAAGACATGCTTTTAGTTGGATATGTTGGCATACATCTGTAAACCCAACATTCAGAATGTTGAGTCAGAAGGACCACCACAAGTTCAAATCCAACGTGGGATACACATGGCAGCGCTCTTTCTCAAGCCCAGCTCCCGCAGGAAGACACAGTTCTAGGAGGCACAGGCAGCCTGGCGGAGTAGAGGTCCATCTTTCTCCTCATACCACTCAACCTAGCACTGAAAACTTTGGGACCCTTGGCCAGTGTGTGTGACTTTGGAGCTGGATGTGTCTGTATCCCCTCTAACAACAGGGTTCTCGGAGGGTTTCCTGCCACACCCCACAAGGCCCAGCCATGAGCACTGGAAATAGAAGGCAGCCAGCGAATGTGTGTTTAATTACATCATCATTGAGGGGGTACAAAACTGTTTTCTTTAGATCCTTCTCCCTATGCTGTGTGAAACTCACAGGTGGAAAGAGCCCAGAAAAATATGGTCAGTGCAGGTGACCAATCAGGCTGGGTGGACAGAAGCAGGCTATTAGGGGGTGTGCCTCGGTCCTTTGGTTCATTTTGCCTGTAGAGACAAAGAAGAAAAGGTACCTTGCGAAACACTGCTGCCACGAGGTCTTTTATTCCCGATGTGACTCTTTGTGTTTCAGAATGAACTCCAGGGCAAGATGACACAGGGCTGACTCCCCTCTCTGCCTGCGCACCTGGGGGCCCAGAAGCCTGTCTCCAGGAGGGAGCATGGTGGTGACTGTCCATCTGGAGTGCTTCTTGGGTGTCGTCATTCAGCCTGGACTCTAAGGAGAAATGCCATCAGCGTCACATGGCACACACACCTCTGAATTGTGCTGCACTTGTGAACCCAGCTGATGCCTTCATGTGTCGTGGTAAATCACGTCCCACAGTTTCTTGGATTCAAGAGATAGTGACTGGGCCAGAGGGAGCTGCCACGGTTCTTCCTTCCCATTCTCTCTCACCCTCTAATTATGTTTTCTAATGGTTCCTTGATGCTGTAAGCTATTCATCACACAAGCCCTCTTCAGGTTTTTTTCTCTTTCCCAATTCACATATCCAGGGCTTTCCAAGGGAAAGATCTGAGCACTTGGCTGTCTTCTGTCCCCAAGAGAATGCGAGGGTTGTGTGCAATGGCTGTCTGTGTGATATGCACAGAGAAGAGTCCATGCCAGGCCACCTGCGTGTGTTTCATCCAGAAGTGGCACTGAGTGGATGATGAGCCAGGAAAGAGGCCTGAATCTTGTGACGCTTTCTGCACCCAGCCAGCTCTGGAAATTCAAGTGACTCATCCAACGCCACAGGCCCTGGCAGGAGCGGCAGGCATGGAAAGGGGCAGGGGTGGGTTGTAAATGAAGGGTGAGTGCCAAAGGAGAAGGAAGCCAGAGGGGGCCCCTCCTGAGTCAGTGAGGGCCTGGAAATGACACTAGATTCCATCTTGCTGTGATGCAGGCTTCTAGATATTTCTGTAAGAACTGCTTGGGGAAAAACCTAGTCATTCCGCTTCCTATGCCTAACGTGGGGGGCAGCTGTAACCATTGTATCAAGCTTACTACATGCTAAATATTATACCCAGGACATCTCAGCTGTCCACAAACAAGACAGGTGGAAAATATCCTGTTCTTGTCCCAGAGGATAGGGAAGTGACTTACCCTAGACCAGTGGTTCTCCACCTTCCTAATGCTGCGACCCTTTAATAGTTCCTCATGTTGTGGTGACCCCCAACCATAAAATTATTTTGTTGCTACTTCATAACTGTAATTCTGCTAATGTTATGAATCATTTGGGGTCGTGACCCACAGGTTAAGAACCACTCCCTCACTCACGTAGCGTTGGCCTAGGCAACGTATGATGGGAATCTGGGGCCCCTGCCTCCAGAGCCTGGAAGGCCATCCTCTTACGAGAGTAGCCCTGACCTTTGGGGTCTGGTCTTTGCCTGTGGTGACATTCAGAACTTTCAGGCAACACGAACATGCAGACTGCTCAGTTTGCTGCTTCCCCTGGAGAGGTGCAGCCATTAGAGTGAGATGTACCAGAGTCCTTGCTAAGACTGTCTTGCTGCGTGGCTGGTTCACACCTTCATGACATTGCTCTCTGCTGTAGACATTGATTCAAGGTCTCCAGCTCACTTTCCGCACCCCACCCGGATTTATTAGCAGGGAGTAAAGTGTGGCAACACCTGCTCAGGGGTTCACATGACCTGGTAACACAGAAGCAGGGAACTCCTGGGGGAGGGGACTGTGTGAGCGCTACCTCCTGCACGGGCACACTGTTGCCTGGCTCATGAGTCCAACCCTTGTGTCTGGGAGTGAGTGCCCCGGCTGGAGCTGCCTTGGTGAGACGCTGCAGTGCTGAGCCATGCATCTGTGCCGCTGAGAACAGAATGCTGGTCGTGGAGATGAGGGAAAAGACACAGGGAGGGATTCAGTATACAATCGTCCTTTGTTAGCCGTAAAAGAGGCACATGCCGCCTGCACAGCCTTCTGAAAGGCAATTGACAGAAACGCACCAGCTCTCACTCCGTCCACATCCTTCAATCCTTTGGTTACAGTTTCATGGACCTGGTAAAATACCAGGCTGGGTTTTCCTCCCCACCAGCCAGGAGTTTCCTGCCCCTTCAGCTTCCTCCCTGCCTTTCCCCAGCAGTGTCACCAAACAGAACACTTGCTTCCAATCCCCTTTAAATGTTGCCGGTTTTCTGTGTGAATCAGAAATCCCAGGGCCTGTGTGTTAAACCCTTCCCACACCAAGGACACACCTCAGGTCCCAAAGGGAGAGCATGTCACGTGGAGGAACCGTGAGACTTGAAGTTAGCTGTGTACATGGAAGGCCAGAATCCACATTCCTCTCAGGAGAAGAGAAAATAATAGCGAGAAAGCAAATATATTTGCAACCTTTGTGGCGGTCGCAATCATATGCACAGTGCCTCCTGTAGGCTTCTCCAAAGACACTGAGTCAGAGCAGACAAGGGTGAGACCAGGGCCTGTTTCTTGAATGGTCCACCTCTGCCTCTATTTCTGCATATGATCAGAATAAAAGATGTAACTCAAGAGGGTTGTCCCATATCCCAGGGAAGAACTCCAAGTAGGAAACTTTGATACCTGAAAATATCTCCCTGCCAACAAAACCTGCTGCTGCTCATCTCCGAGGACCCATGGCTTCCTGGAATCTCTTAAATGCCTTTGCTAACTCCCAACCCACCCCCGGTCCTGAGCTCGGCCCCTTTGTGTGCATGTGAGCACATCTGCGTCATTTCCACAGCCTTTTCTAACTGTCCCGTGGGTTGGCTTAATCTGTCAAGGGTGAGATGGCCACTAAAGCCAGGTTGTAGCTGGGAGTCAGGGAGGCTGAACTCAGGGCAAGAAAAGCTTTGTCAACGCAAGGGGCTCCGAACTCAGGATGTATAGGGAAAGATAAAAACCTCTCCAGACACTTTGGGTGCCTCCTCCTTTTTCCCATGAGCAATTCAACTTTGAAAGCAAATTATAAAACCTTTGTGACAAGCCTTACCAGGCTTGAGACGTGTTTTCTTCCACCCACCTCTGAATTTCTTAGTTAAGTACATGTCCATGTCCCCAGACTGTTCCAGAGAGGGGGACCAAGCATCCCAGTTTGCCTGGGACTTCCCCACCTGGGCATCCCTTGACTGTTCCGCTTTAGTGGCCTGAAGTTCCTGTGAGTAGCTCCTTGGGAAGGTGTGTGTTGGAGCAGACATAGCCCACACTTTGGAGTACAAGCCTGGGATGCTGTTAGCATCCCTGCTACCTAACCTTAGGTCAATCAATTACTTTTCCTGTTTCAATTCTCTTTCCCACCTGTGCAGTGGGAATAAGACCCATTTGCCCAATGCCCAGTATACTAGGAGAATTAAATTACATAGTAGTTGCAAAATAATTCAGCTTCCTTGAACTTGCCCTCCCTGCTCCCCATCTGAGTAGAAAGACTGTACAATTCTTAACAGCCTCCGCCTTCTGGCCATACTAGCTTGGGGCCAGTGCAATCATTTATATCCCACTTCTAGTCTATGACAATGTAAGGACATTGCCAGGAGGCCAAAGAGATGCTGAGGTAGCACTGACACCCAAGAGCCCAATTTCCACTCAGTAAGGACATCCTGGGAGTCCAGCCGGCACCAGCAGGAAAGGGGAACAGAGCTCTGAGTAGCAGAAAGTGTACTATAATTATGAGAGCCATAGGTCTGTGACTCTCTACTTGGTTCATCTACTTGACCTTGAACTTGGGATGTTTAGGGCAGATGAACACACACTAAGTGAGATAGAGAACCCCCCTGTCTTAGTTAGGGTTTCCATTGCTTTGAAGAGACACCATGACCACAGCAACTCTTATGAAGAAAAACAATTAATTGGGCTGGCTTACAGCTCAGAGGCTCAGTCCATTATCATCATGGTGGGACATGGCAGCATGCAGGCAGACATGGTGCTGGAGAGGTAACTGAGAGAGACTTCTATGTCTTGCGCAGGCAACAGGAAGTGGTCTGAGACACTGGGCATGGCTTGAGTGTATATGAGACTTCAAAGGCAGCCTCCACAATGACACACTTCCTCCAACAAGGCTACACCTCCCAATAGTGCCACCCCCTATGAGCTTATGGGAGCCAATTACATTCAAACTGCCATACCCTGTCTCTCTTCTCCCTCCCTCTCTTTCACACACACACACACACACACACACACACACACACACACACACCACATTATTACACATAAAAGCACTGATAACCGCACCATCTCTTGCTCACCTTGGGTCCCCAGAACGTAGCTCTTGGTGCCTCACATGCACACAAGTGTATTTTCAGTCCTTAGCTGAGTCCTGTTTGGTCCTGCCTTTGGGAATCTGTGCTATTTCTTCCTCCAGGAACATTCTTCTTCCAGATCTTCCTACGACTGCCTTTTTTTCTGATTTCAGTTACATCTCTCCTCAATGGAGAGGCATTTCCAGGCTCCTTCCTCTTAGTAATCACACTTTTTCTCATACAATTCCGGTCAGCAAACCACTTCTTATTCAGTGATGCTTTTGACTGTTTTCTGACTTCTTTCTATGACAGAGAAGCACAGCCACACATTTTATCCAGGGGCGTGGCCAGCCAAGACAAGACCAGCTACCTCAGCCCCCCGGCAGTAAGGGTAACCACATAACAGCGTTGACCAATCAAATGTAAGTGGGCGTGTCCTTGGAAAGAGGCAGCGCGTGGACCATTTTTCCTTCTTTGCTTCTCCCTGTGGGCTGGATGTGAACGTGATTCTGAGTCTGAAGCACAGCTGGACTCTGAGATGAAAGACAGATGTTGAAGATGGCATGGCTCCAAGGCCAACGGACCCAGAACCTTTGATGACCTGTGACATGATAGGACCCTCAACCATTCGTCAAACATCTGTGGACTTCTTTGATAGGAGAGAGAATCTCATTCTAACTTGATTAAGCTATTATTATATTGAGTCTTTCGTTATTTCTAACCTAGCCAACTCTTAACTAGTGATAGCCCATCTCTAGTCCTGACATTATGAAAATAAGGAACTCATTGGCCTGGTTCCTAGATGGAGCACCGGATGCCAACACTGCTGTAATGACACACAGGAGTTGTTTAGTAAATATTTGATGAGTTTTGACTCTCTTCATGTTTCTTTTCTCTCATCTCTCTTTCTTTTTTAATTTTCAAAGCCAAGTCTTACTTACAAGGTAGTTCAGGCTGACCTTGATGTGCAACTCAGGTTGATCTTGAACTCATGATCATCCTGTCTCCGCCTCCCAGATGCTGGGATTACAGCTGTGCCACACACTCAGCTTCATATTTAGTTCCATCTCACAAACGGTTTCTTTCTCTCTGTGTTGTCTCCCTCTAATTGTCTATGACCTCCCTCAAAACCTCTCCTTTCTACATGGTCCTGAAAGGTTGTCGTTTTCCGGGCTTGTGCTCATGGCTGAGGTCATGCCATAGTGTGTACTCATGCCCTCAGACCCATGCCGGGGAAACTACCCTTACCACAGTCCACACATGGCCGTGACTAGCACACACCCATCCCACTCTGATTGGACCAGAGTTATCACATGACCGGAGGGTGTCAACCAGCATACCTGTCAGGAACTTCAGTCATAGTTTAGTCTGCAAGAATGAACAATACCAAGAAAATTCCTCTTATCAGGACTATTCCTTTGTCTCAGTTTAAATTTACTTTAAAAGAAAAATATTGATAAACAGGTAAAAGAAAAATTACCCACTTCAAATGTTGGCAGTTTTAGTAAGATTTTTGTATAAACATGAGAACTACCTAGGGGTGTGTAAGAAATTCTGTTTTCAAGACACAATTATTGTTGGTAGTTAAGTTCATATTTTTTCTTTAAGTGTGCAGGCATCATACACACACACACACACACACACACACACACACACACACACACACACTTCTACATGTCTTTCCAGGCCAAGATATGCAGATCCATCAGAGATTGACCAGTATTCCTTGAATGAATGGCAGTTAATATATCCCATAATTTGTCCATGGATTCAGGACACTGCAGTAAGCATCTTTTAAGATGTAGATTCATACACTTATGAGCTAGAGACAGAAAAGTGGGATTGCAATGTCAAGCAGCACATTTAGACAATTCTTCATAAATGTTCCAAGTTAATATCCAAAACAGTTGTAGCAACTTTGCTCCCTGCTCATGAAGATGCGGTCATAAGGCTTCTCACAGTCTTTAGCTGACTCTAGAATTCTATTTTGGTCAGTTTAGCTAGTAAAAGATGGTGCTTTGTGACATTTTGGTTCTTGTGAGATGTGTGGGCATCATTAGGTGGAAAGTAAAGCTAGAAGCAATGAGGACACAGAGCTGGGGAAGAGGAACACAAGACCCTGCTTTTTAATGTTTATATCCCTCTTCGCTTTTGCATGTCCCCACCCTCTCTCTCCAGCAGTAGAACCAGCAAGACATTGTCCTCTCCTCTTTCTGCAGGCTCTGTGTCTTCTTCCATCCTGTCTGCTTCATCTCTGTCATGGCTCCCATTTCTCCATGACCTACTGGCTTCTAGGAATAGGACGATTCATGATGGCAGTCATGCTTAACATGTGCCTTCCTTACACAGCACAGATAGGAGATAAAATGAGTCCTCGTGGGCACCTTAGATTTATGTCAGAAGACATCAAGCTAAGATCGCTACTAGGAATTCCCAGTACAAATTTACACCGAATAATAATGGTGAGCACTTAGGGCGATTGCACACTCTGCTTGACGCATATGACCACCACCAGCCCCACGTGGTGACGGTCACTGTCCCCAGTGTACACCTGAGGAGTAAGGCAGAGGGAGGGTAAGGAGGCTGCCCAAGATTACACAGCTGAGCTGGCAACTCCAAAATCAGGATGTGTATAGACAAGCTCTATCCCCTGACATCTGGCAGACAAGGTCCCTTTGAGAAGTCATATTAATGTGTTTTTTCAGATGAGTGTGAGACCCTGATGGAAGCCACACACTGTCCTGTGTGTCAGACAGCAAAGAAAACCTGGCTTCTCAACTCACGGCTCCCACAGCCTCTGTCACGGGCTTGACAGACTCCTTCTGGAATATGCCTCCTGCTCTGCTTACACGGGCTGCTAATTAAGGGGCTTTAATGGCAAACCTGTCTGAGAGAAGTTGTTTACTTGTTTTTTTCCCCTCCTTTAAAGCAAATTTAAAATGAATGGATCTGGGAGCAGATCGAGGCCGGATATGCAGCGTAGCAGACAGGAAGTGAGCGTGGTGGGGTGTGGGAGGAGAAGGCATGGAGGGCTGCATAAGGAGCCATGCTTGTTGGAGGAAGAGAAAGCAACAGGGACTTATAGAAAAGTTATAACAGCCCCTTTGTAGGAATTGATGAGATGCAACTGATGGGGACCCTGGTTAAGATGCTTAAACCAAAGGCCCCTGGGTGCAGGACCTGGGGCTGTGAGGGCTGAATTTTTGCAGTTTCTCAGTGGGAGAAATACCACCATGAGGCCATGATCATGGTTCCAATTCCCCCCTCACATTGTTGACTTCAGGAAAAATCATGGAGCCTTCTCTGAGTTCTCTAAACACTCCCTAGAGTGGTTGAAGGAGCAGTAGGGATAGATGGGAAGTCATTTTACCATGGGTGGAGCGGTTCACAAGGTGCTCCAGTTCTTCTTCGTTGCTGCGACATAGTAGGGCTTCCTTTCCCCATGTCCTTGAAGCTAGACATGCCAAGGAACCTGCTTTTGGCCACCAGTCAATGAGAGGAAATGATGTGTCTTCTTCCAGAGAACCCTTTGGGGCAGGAGTGTGACTTCCCCTTGGCCCGTTCCCCTGCTTTGGTGACTGGGTCTCAATGGTTAGAGCCCTGAGTGAGGACAAAATGAGACAGACCTTCCCACCTCCTAGGAATACCAGGGAAGACAGTAAGAAATGAACGCCACTCTCTTACATTCCTAAGCGCTCTTTGTATTATAGCGGCATAGCTCAGCCCTCCTGACTGAGACAGAGGAGGAGTAGCTCAGACCCCCCCACTGAGAAGTGGGGGGCTGGAAGACACCAGGCTCCGTCTTAGAGATGTGATTGCCTCCCCCTGTCTTTCTGGTCCCACACTCGCCTCCTCCCCATCTTACTCTCAGAGGCCTCTCCTACCAGGTAGGCTTGACCATCAAAGAAAGGTCCTTCCTTCTCTATGTGACCAACTCAATGGTGAGATCAGAACGGACTGCACAGTGGCTAGTGGAGTCACAGTTCAAGATTCCCAAATGTCCAGTGACAGCAGCTGAGGTTGCCTTTGGTGGCGCAGTCACACCTCTGTTTCGCTTCTTAAAATAACTGGGTCACAAGTGAACGGGAGTCAACAAATCAATTATTACCGTTCCAACTGACTAGGAGGCCTGGCTCCAGCCAACGTTTGGTGTCTTTCTTAAAAAATTCTTTTTATCTTTATTTTATGTGTATGGATGTTTCGTCTGAGTGTGTGTTTGTGCAGCACAAGCATGCAGCACCCACAGAGGCCAGGGAAGGGTATTAAATTCCCCGGAACTGGGTTTATAGACAGTTGTGAGTCGTTGTGTGGGTGCTAGGAGTTGAACTTAGGTCCTCTGGAAGAGCAGCCAGTGCTCTTAACTCCGAATCCATCTCTCCAGCCTTCTCTATTCATCTTTGAAACCTGATCCCCTCATCTGGAGATTAGAAGTGAAAGGATTGTCTGTCTATTATTTAAAAGTATTGTGTTAGCATTGTTTAGACCTGATTGAAGGCCAATAAAGCACTTCTCCCAGGAAACTTTCCACCAGCCAAAGTCTGTAGAACAAGATGAAGTGAACTGTTTCATGCAATTAGAACCAGCTGCTCAAACAAGTCTCCACAAAGCAGATTTTTGGAAGAGAAATTAATAGAGTAGTTTTCAGAGGAACTCCAGATTTACAGGGGAAAATGGAGCATGAAATACATTTCCCTCACATGTCCTTCCTTGTGCACAGTACACCCCACTACTCACAGTAGTACCTCAGTGTGGCATATTTCTTACAATCGACAAAATAATATGGATACACAGTTATGGACAAAAAATCCATAGTTTACGTTAAGGGTCACTCTGGTGGGGAATATCGTATGGATTTCAAAAATGTGTAGAGCCAGGAATGCACACCCATGCTGCTGTAAAGAGCAGCTTCCCTGCCCTAAAAGTCCTCAGTGCTCTGCCCGCCTGCCCTTCTCTGCACCCAGCCCCTGGCACCTACTGACTTTTCATTGTCTCCGTGGTTTTGCTCTTTCCACATGCTGTGATGTTGGACCACACCCTGAGTAGCCACTCCAATCCATCTCTACCTGCCTTCCCTCTGTCATCTTCTCATCTCTCTGTTGCTAACTACTGCTCTGCTGTCTGGGTGAATATCTAATCTAGTGAATTATTGAAGGACATTTTGGTTGACCCTGATTTCTCTTAGTTCCAGGAAAACAAAACAAAACAGACAAAACAAAGCAAAACAAAACACTACAAGCATTCCTCTGCTGAGTTTCAGTGGATTTAGGTTTTTCAAGCCATTTGGGTAACTACCAAGGAGTACAGTTGCCGGATGATAGAGTTAAATTTCTGTTTTTGTTTTTAAAATACTGAACTTGAGCTATCGAGATGGTTGCCGTCGAGCCTGATGACCTGAATATAGGGCCTCCATGGTGGAAGAGGAGAACTGATTACTAAAAGTTATCCTCTGACCTCGATACGTGCTCACTCACACACACATTCTCTCTCTCTCTCTCTCTCTCTCTCTCTCTCTCTCTCTCTCTCTCTCTCTTGCTTGCTCGCTCTTGCTCTCTCTCTCTGATTAAATACATGTAATTTAAAACTATTCGATACTTCAAAATACTTTATTAGTTCTTTGAAAATGTGACACAATATGTTTGATCCTGTTTCCCTTCCCTTAACTCTCCCCAGATCTACTCCTAACATTGAAAACAACAGCTAACCCTCGGGACTGTCTTCCCCCAAAGCGGCCACCTGCTCACGCTGCGCTGTGCCGTGCCGGCCACCTCTGCTCCGTCGTCCTGCCTTCACAGCTGAACATATTTGCACAGGCCTGTGTCTGGCCTTTCTGTTCTGTTCTCTAGATTTGCTCCCCTTGTCTTGGCAGTACCCCACTTTCTCCATTACCTCAGCCTTAGCAAGAACCCGAAATCAGGGACACTCAGTGCTCTCACTTTCTCGTCTCGTTCTACATGGTTTAGCTAGTTTGGGACTCCCGCCTTGCCGCGTAAACTTTAGAATCGGTTGATTGGTCCCCACAAAATTGCTTATTGATTTTTTTATTAGAATTATGATTAATTTAATGATTAAATTGGAAGAAACTTAGATTTTGAAAATACTGCACCGAATCATCATCCTCATCAAAACATCTTTTAGTATTTTTCAGACCTTCTTTGATTTCTTTCATTAGAGTTTTGTAGTTTTCTTCATGTAGATCTTCTGTACACTGTTAGATTTAAATATAGACATCACCATTTTTTGGTGCTAATATAAACCAAATTGGTTTCTAAAATAAGTTCAATTGAGTTGTTGTTAAATTACATGAATGTTTCTTCTACTAGTCTTTCGGATTCAGCCAGATTGGTCTGCAAAAGTGGAAAGACACGCAGGTTCTCACTTGCTGGACCCATCCTTCTTAGTCCTAGGTCTGAGAAAGGGAAAGAGGTCGGTAGAATTCAAATGTTTGCATTTTATTTGAAATGAAGACTGTGACAACCACACATCTCAGCCTCAGTTTCTCTCCCCAGTGACTGCAGAATTACCCTCTGTGTTAGTCGGCTTTCTTCCCACTGTGGCAAACAACTTCATGAGGGAAGAGTTACCCTGTCTCACGATGTTGGAGGTTTCAGAGCATCCTGGTGGGGAGGGTGCAGTGGAGGAGAGCAGCTCACTTCATGGTGGTCAGGAAGCAGAGAGATGGACCACCCATGCTAGTTGGCATTCTCCTTTTCCCCTTTACTTCGTCTGGGTCCCCCAAACAATGAGATGGTTTCGTAGTTAGAGGATGCTCTCTCCTCTTGTTAATCTTCTCTGGAAACGTCCTCACAGACAAACCCAGAGGTGTGCTTTACTGATGGCCTAGGCATCTCTCAACCCAGTGAAGTTGGTGATCAAGGTTCCCTATCCAACCATCTTCATTCCTTAGCACTTGAATGCTGGTGATCTAAATTTGTGCTGGGATTCCCCAAAGCTGTAACATCTACCCAAGAAACTGCCCAGTCTAGGAGGCAAATTTCCATGCTGAAAACAAGTATGGATAGTTTTAAACAAAGGAGCTATTTGAAGCTTCCCCTCCAAAATGTACCATTTGTAATAAAAGTCCATTTAAGAAATAGGTTCCTAGGAAAGGCCATGTCTAGACTATGATGTCAACTGTGTGCTACCTGTCAGGTAGCAAGGTGACCTGGGGCAGCATTCTTTTTTTTTCCAGTAACCTCATGTAGCTGGCTTGGTTCCAGGAGAGCTTGCCTTGACTCTGTGATCTTCAAAGAGCTGGCTCTGATTCTCAGTGTCCTTGGGCTATTCACTCAGCTCTCACCACCGCAACTACTGGGATGTTCTCATCCAAATTCCCTCTGCCCACAGGCTCAGGATGGCTCCTCTTAGAGAGTCTGGCCTAAAAACCACTGTCCATTCAAGTGTCTCACTCTATAAAATGTAACTAATACGTGCCAACCCACAAAGCTGGTGCTTTGGATAGTATGACAGGAAAAGCATTGGGATTCTTTAAAGGAGAAAGGATGTAGAGGGGCTAAGCTGCATTATAGTCAACAGAATAAGAACATGGTCTTAAAAATTGCAGGGCCCGGTGACAGTTTCTCCAATAAACTACAGTATTATAGCCATGAATTTCAATTTTCAGGTCAAGCATGCCCAGGCTGCTCTGCAGCAGTTTATGGCAGGCCTCTGATGGAAGTTCTGTGGGTTGAGTTTATTGGTTTCTGGCATTGTGGCCCATATTTTGAGCAACTCCCATAAAATGTGCTTGGGAGTTATTGTTTTCCTTTAAAGAATGTGACAGTAAAACAAGTTTTTAATAAAGTGCTTTGAAAAGGCAACAGGCTGAAAACTGCTGGGCAAGAATTCAAGCTGGTAAAGGACCAAATATGTCTCTAATTATATTGAATTTCCACGTAATAGGATAGTGAGGCTAGCAATTACTTCTGAGTGAGATTGCATGCCGATAGGAAGTGAAAGTGCCCCTTGAACTTCAGGAAAACTAATAAAAGGGCTGCATCACTGCATTTGATCTTAAATACCTCTCACTCTCTATGTTGAAAGGTCTAATTGATTCAGTAAGACTCCTCAATAAACATCTGGTAGCAACCCGTGGTTTCCCTCAAAATTAAGTTGGAGGTTTGATTTTTTTTTTTTTCCCCTTTTGTACTCCCTTACATCTCACCATGTGGACTTAATACTGATACACTTTTCAAGATGGGACCACAAGTAAACTTTAGTGACTCGAACTAGAAAGTGCTTGAGGCCGATTCTGCATAGCAGGCTGGAAGTCCAAGGGCTAAGAAGGCCTGAAATCTAGCTAAGACCTTTTCGATGGATGTATAGGTAATTCATCTGACGTCCATAGAACTGCCTCAGCATCATTTGTCTTTAATAAGCCAAACCCCAGACCAGGGTGCTGGCTGACTTCAAGGCACTTGTCTCTCCTGATAGGACCCTGGATTGAACTCCACCTTTCAAGCAGATTGCTCAAACGATGACAGAGTGGGGGGGTGAGGGACATCCCTCGGCTACTTGGGCTCTTCACTCTCACATTACGCTAGTCAGTCCCACGTTCCGTCTAGACTCGGTCTCTCTGAAGGTGAAGGGTAGTAGTACGCTTGGTAGCAGGAGGTAGTAGTTACTTTTCCCATTGTTGAGTCAAAATACCGAACACAAGCCACCTATGGGAAGAAGGGCTTATTTGGGCCTGCAGCTTGAGGGTGCCATCCATCACAGAGGCAGGAGAGTGAGAGAGCTGGTCATAGTCTGTTTTCTGTCCGGAGTCAGAGATAAACAGGGTGCCCAGCTTGCCCACCCCTTTGTATTCAGTCTGCGACAACAGCCCACGGACACACACATTCAAGGTAGGTCTTTCCTCCTCAGTAAACCTCCCTGGAAACACCCTCCTGGACACCCACAGGGGCATTTCTTAAGTGACCCTGAACGCAGTCACATTTACAGTGAGGATTAACCAGGACAACAGGGGTCTTCAGTGCATGCCTCATGATCCCTGACCCCAAGGCAGGCTCTTCTGAGAGAGCCTTCTTTCTCATCCCCACAGCACCACCCGAAGAGGAAGGAAGCCGGGGTGTAGAGTGGCTTTAGACCCTAGTTCAAGCTGCCTGGTGCATGTCGGTCAGTCCTGATTTAAACAGTCGATTTCTTAGACAGCCGTGTTCTCCCGGTGTCTTCTAAGATACCCACACCCTATGGAGCTGCTCAGAAACATCCGTAAGTATAAATATAAGTGGCTTCTCAGAAAAACTGATCTTCAGAGAAGCCGGGTAACTAAAAATTAAATCTAGGACACTTAGAAACCATTTTAGGGGAACCTGTCTCCCAGTTGGAAGAAGTGCTTCACACACGTGGAGCAGACACGTGACATTCACGTAAGCAGCCTGACCAGAGTCAGCGCGGTTTCCTCGTCAGTCCAGTGAAGAGAATTAGACTGCCGTGTGTTAGGTTTCGTCTGTTACAGTTTGAACCTAACGTGTCTTGTGTTTTGAATGCCTGTTCCCAAGGGGGTGGTACTGCTTGGTGAGATGGTGGAGCCTGTAGGAGGTGGGGTCTAGCTGGTGGGAGTAGGCCACTCGGGTGGGCTTTGAAGGCTCTGCTGATTCTGGTCCTGCTCTCTGCTCCCTGCCTGCCACAGTCTCTGCCACACACCTCTACTATCACAGACGGAATTGTTCTACCCCGACTTCCTGTCAAGACGGACTGAGACAGTCTGAAATGGTCACCCAAATGAAACCTCCTCTTCCTTACATTGTTTCGGTGAGGGTTTCATTGGTCCCAGTGATGCAAAAGTTTGTTAATGAAAAAACCCTTTATACGCTATCACGGAGCAGCCATGGTTCACTCCTCTGAAAGTCAGTGGCAACCGAGCAAGGACCCTGACAGCACCATTGATGGTGCTGGCCCTCTACAGCTCTTGTTACCTGTTAGCTGGAAGCATGACCCCCCCCCCTCCCCACCCCATGATAAAAGGACTTTGGGAGGCTTAAACCAAAGTGTTATGGCTTTCTCTCTAACTGCTTACTACCATCTTGGGCGAAATTTGTGCTTCTATGTGAATGGCTCCATCCTCCCTTATCCTTCCCCAGAGTCATCTCATCCACTGGATTATGAGTCCTTGAGTCGGGAAGCCAGATTTTACCCTTAACGTCCTAGAAAAATCATTGTAAGATACGTCACAAGGATGAAACAAAGTCATTTTTACCCGAGGCTTTGATAAGCCCTTTAGTCAGATGCTTTTACATAAAGTATAATCCTGGGCGAATTTACCCTGCCAGGAGTTAATGCATTTAGCAGCGACTCATGATGGCGAGTGCCACTGCCTGTCAACTGTGTTACACGAGGATCGTAAAGAACCCGTCTGCTCCGAGTCTCCTTTGTCGTCCATCTTCTCCCTGAAGATTGGCACCTGCTCCTGTTTTATCCAATCCTGGAATAAAAGCCCCGGGGATTGCTTCTGGATTTGGACTTCCGTAGAGAACTACAGTAGCCTGGCAATTCTCTCCCCACCAGCCCCCCACTTACCCAAAATCCTATGTAATTTGTATTCTGCTTTCCGAGGCTCTGCTTACGCTGACCTTTAAGGCGCCCTCTTAAAACAACCAACATGCTAGACGGCAGGGCTCCATATATGCAAGATCATTGTTTGCCTTTTGATATATTCAGCAGTCTGTCTTCTCATGTTTATGTGCCTCCAGATAGTTATTATGTGCCATCATTCTTGGGATCATCAGCATTCCAATGCCTGTTTTCTTTACTTTATCTGTTGAGCAGAAGTGTATTTAGTGTTGAGAATGATACATCATAAAGGTAGGAAAAGGTGAACCCTTTGATATATTACAAGTCTTTCATAGCATGAAATAACTATTGCCTATTATTTTACTCCTGACGTTTTTATTTTTAAGAGAATTTCCCTTGATTTGTGGTGCTGACACCTTTGATATGTTGTTTCCAGTGACCTTACATCCAAAATCAGTAGCGTGTGACATTTGATGGCCCAGATAAAAAACATTAATGGTGGAAGAGAGGGTTTATTTTCCTGGTCATAAATTAAGTTTAAATAACTCTGAATTTATTTTAAACTCTCCAGTACTTTTTACTGTCCAAGCAATAAATGTATTTATTACTAGGGGCCTTCCTGGTGCAACAGAGCCCTGTGCTCAGCTGCCCTGAGTCTCCCCTCTTTCTCCAGAATGCTTGATGAACTGTTCTCTAGTTTCTGCAGGTGGTGAGAGGAAAGGGTGGCGCTTACCAGGACAGTCAACCCAATGTGATGTTGTTGCCCACCAGGTTAACAAAAGCAGGACTCTGTGCCATGTCCCCCAGTGCACGTGATCCAGGTGTGAGAGAGCTCTGGTCTGGAGTTAAGACAGGCGGAGGTGCAGGTGTGAGCAGTCATGCCTCAGTTGCCAATTTAATTTCCACACACACGGAAATGTATTTCTCTGTTTTTATCTTATGTGTGCGTTTAGTATTTATTCATTAGATGTATGATAAATGGTGTGTATCGAATACCTCAGTTTAAAAAGCTTTATGAGCCGGTGGTGGTGGTACACACCTTTAATCCCAGCACTCGGGAAGCAGAGACAGGCAGATCTCTGTGAGTTCGAGATCAGCCTGATCTACAGAGTGAGTTCCAGGACAGCCAGGGCTATGCAAAGAAACCCTGCCTCCAAAAACAAAAGCAAAAAAATGTTTTATGATTAAAAATTATTTATACATTTTCAAGTGGTCCTATAGTCGAGATGTTCCACATTAAGCATTCTGCATCTCAAAATATCCAATTCAGTGGTTTTCAGTTTACTCACAAGGTTGGGCAACTTCATCACTATCCAATTCTAGAAAATTTCATGACCTCGGAACAGGTTATGAAACCTGTCAGCAGTCATTCTCCAGTCTGCCCCTCTCTCCTCTAACCACCAGTAATCCACTTTCTCCCTGTGGATTTGCTGTTGACATCTCACATACCTTGTATCATGTCATATCTGGCTCATTCAATTTAGTGTGTTGTTTCTCTTTATATATGCAATTTATTTTTATGTTTTAGATCTGTTTATTTTACTTTAAGAATGTTTTGCCTGTGTGCATGTGTCTTAACCACATGCATGCCTGTAGGATCCTCTGGAACTGGGCCAGCCTACAGGTAGTTGTGAGCCTCCAGGTGGGTGCTGGGAATCGAACCCAGGCCCCTTGCAAGAGTAAGAAGTACTCTTAACCACTGAACTGTCTCCCCAGCCCCTAGTGTGTTGTTTCTAAAGCTGATGCATATTGTAGCATGTATCAGGACTTCACTTTTTGTAGCTAAACAATGTTTCATTGTATGGATAGACCGACCCCTGGTTTATAGATCAGTTCAAGAATTTCATCTACATCTTCAACTTGAACTTGTAGGTGATTTATTAAGCTGCCGGACATTGTCTCCTATTTGGAATACTGGAGATGGCTCAATGGCTAAAGTAGATGTCGCACAAACATGAGGACCTGGGTTCAGAACCCCAGAAATCATGTTCAAAAAGCTGCACAGGGGCCAGCAAGATGGCTCAGTGGGGAAAGAGCACTTGCCACTAAGCCTGATGACCTGAGTTGGGTCCCTAGGAGTCCCACGGTAGAAGAAGAGAGCTGACTTTAGCAAGTTGTTCTCTGACCTTCTCACATGTACTAGGGCATTCATGCATGAGCCCAGATAAGAACCATCAACCAAATAAACCCAATAATTGCAATTTTGTTTTTATTTTATGTCTAGGGTGTTTTGTCTGCATGTGTCTGTGCACCGTGTGTGTGCAGGGTCTGTAGAGGCCAGAGGAGGACACCAGATCCTCCGGAACTGGGTTACAGACAGTTGTTAGTTGCCATGTGGGTGCTGGGGACCAAACCTAGATCCTCTGGAAAAAGCAACCAGTGCTCTTAACTAGTGGGCCATCTCTTCAGCCCCTGTGATAATTTTTTTAAGTTATACCTTTTAAAAAATGAAATAAAGTGTATGCTATTTTTACAGCTGCAATAACAACAATTACATGCTACTTAGCAGGAAAGAACTAGAATCCAAGAATGTCTTCGTTAGAGTGAGCCAGGTGGCAACAAGTCCAGTCATTCATAAATACAAACTCACATTTGACTGGGGGTGGGCATGCACGCCTTTAATCCCTGCATTCCTGAGGCAGATTGCTGCCTTTGAACTTAAAGCCAGACTGGTCTACATGGTGAGTTTCATGCCAGCCAGGGCTACAGTGAGACCCCGCCCAGCCCACTGCAAAAAAAAAAAAAAAAAAAAAAAAATGCCCCCCCAACCAAAAAAAAAATCACGCTTGAGATGGCCTATGATTCTTGAAGAAATGAATGCTGTTTTGTAAAGACCCACTGCCTGCTCTTGGCAAGAACCCAGAATATTCTTCCTGGGGTAGAACCACCTCTGACCCTGCTTATGCATCACTTCATCCTAAGCTCTTTGAAGGCATAGCACCATGTCCTCTCTGGAACCCTCAGGCAGTGCTTTATGCCCAGGGGGTACTCAAATGTACAGGCTTAGCCAATTAATTAAATTATATGTTTTTCTACTGCTTATCCCCTGTGAGGAAAAAGAAGAGTCCCATAAAAAAAAAAAAGCACCCTGATCATTGCAGATCAGTTCCTGCTTACCACTCACAGAGAAAAAAATCTAATTCATCCTCCTGTGACAAGCTGAAGGTCCACCCACAAAGGGGGTACAGTCATGCTTCCACACCAAATCAAAAGTTTTGTTGCTGTCTACCCTCAAATCCTTTCGGGTCCTACCCCACTGTGTGTCTGAAAAGATGACCTCCACTCTATCTTCGAACACAGTAGGTGAATTTTTCCTAGTTTTGAATTATACTTAAATAGAATCACATCATGTATGTTCCTTCCACATTCATGATATTTTAAAAATATAGAATGTGGTGGTTTGAAAGAAAATGGCACCCAAGGGGAGTGGCACTATTAGGAGGTGTGGCCTTGTTGGAGTAGGTGTGGTCTTGTTGGAGGAAGTGTGTCACTGTGAAGGCAGGCTTTGAGGTCTCATACTGCTCAAGCCATGTCCAGTGTTTCAGTTCACTTCCTGCTGCCTTTGGATCAAGATATAGAGTCCTCCAGCATCATGTGGGCCTGCACACTGCCATACTCCCAGCCGCCATGCTCCCTGCCATGATGATAATGGACTGAACCTCTGAAACTGTAAGCTGCCACCTCAACCAAATGTTTCCCTTCATAAGAGTTGCCATGTCATGGTGTCTCTTCACAGCAACAGAAACCCTAACTAAGACATAGATAAATAGCAAAATTGCAGTCATATAAGAATACGCATGACACACAATTTTCAGATTTTAAGTGAAAAGATTTGAAGTGAGTCAATCAATCTAAATACGAGACTAATTTAAAAAAACTGTCTCTCATATTTTCTGTTTCAATGATCATTCACTATACTGTTTAATTTTCTAGCACAATATGAAGCAAACAAAATTGGTACCCTCTCCATCTATCTTCCTTATGTTTTTTCTTCTTCCGTCTTCCCCCTTTTAAACTTAGTCCTATTTTGTGTTGCTATAGCAGAATATCATAGGCTGGGTGATTTGTCAAGAAAAGAATTGTTTCTTCCATTTTTAGAAACTGAGAAGGACAACTCACACTACAGTATCTGGCCAAGACCTTCCAGATGTGCCTTCCCCTGGCACAGGGCGTGACTTAGTGACGAGAAGGCCGAATTTACCTGGATGACAGCCCACTCTCAAGTTAACAGCATGAATCACAGGGTAGAATCCCCATGACCCTGTCACCTCTGTAAGGTCTCACCTCCGAAGAGGTGCATTTGGAATAACTTCCGCACATCAGCTTTAGGAACCCCACTTCCCTGGGTTCTATCGCTCATAGATGGGACCTCCCAGTGTTAAGTGATCACGAAAAGGTTCGCTCACAATCAGGGGCTACCTCATGTTAGGGGCCCCTACACACACTGGGATGAGATTTGGTGTGGTTGTGAGTGATGCATGGCACTGGGAAAACAGGACTTGGAGGCAGGAGTGTCTTTTTTAAGTTCAGCAAACCTTGTGACAAAGCCTCTTATGTTATCTTTGAGGGCCAGAGGGACAGCTGTGTGACTGGCCGATAACAACCTGGCGCTGGGCTGGGCAGTAAAACCGATCTACAGGTGTCAGAATTATGATGCAAAAAGATCTTCAGATCAATGATCAATGAAACAGTGCCCCAAACTCATTGAATTTAATGATGATAAACGTAAGAATCTGTCATCTGGATAAGTACCCGAGACAGACCTCTGAGATAAGAAGGGTTGCCTAGAAAGTCACCCATGTATAAAAAAGGCCAGAGGATTCCAGGTGACTGCCGGGTGACCTGTCGTGGTTGCCAGCAGGCCACTTGAATCATAGGAGTCAAATCAAAAGGAGTCTCTGTTCTCTTCCTTCGTTCACCCATAGTCAGAAACATTTGGCATATTGCATTTTAATCCGAGCACTTCATTTTAGAAGTAAAAATGCTAAAAAAGGAGCAGGGTTGAGAAAGGGAAAGAGGCATTGTGAGTCAGAGGTAGTCTAAGCTTCTCACCCCTCCGAAGAGAGCTGAGAGGTAGAGGGGAGCTATGGCCAGCACACGGCCACCGTGTTGCAAGCTGTGAGAGCCTTCTGAGCAGGAGTTTTGTAACCTGTATAAACCAGAAGTGAGTAGAGCCGAGTCACAGGGCAGTGTCCCATTCAGGAATAATTTAGCAGCCAGACTTTAAAAGTCTCTACATGAAAATTTGATTTTTTTAAATTGGGCTGGAAGTTATATAGCTCAGTGACAGAGTATTTGCCCAGCATGGGCCAGGCCCTCCACTGAGTTCCCAGCATCACACACACACACACACACACACACACACACACACACACACACACAAGATAAAATTCTTTTTTCTCAAAAGATGCTGATTCCCATTCTGATCCATCATTCTTCCCTCCCCTCCTCAGGCTGTCCCACCTGTACTTCCTGCCTGGCTACCGGCCTGTTGGCTTTTTATTAGCCAATGAGAGGAATACATATTCATATCGTAGAAATGGATTGTTCCACAGCAACTTGGCATATGCCTGGACACTTACATAGAGCCATGGAGCATCTCACTTAATTTTCACAGCAACCATAGTACACATGTACACACACACACACACACACACACACACACACACACACACACACACCAACTTTATGCAGAGGTGGCCTATGAGGAACTATCGTTTACCCAGGTCACAGCAGCTGGGAAATGGGATACAGAAATGCCTCCAAGAGTTGGCAAGGTTTGCTTGCAGCCTGCCTGGTCTGTGCCCTGGAAGGTGAAATAGATCACACGCCTTTAGCCTGACATTTGATCTGGGGATAGAGAGCCAGACCAGCATTATGTATTGGCCATTTTTAAGCTAAGGAAGCTCTTTTCTGTCCCTAGTTTGCCCTTCCCAGTGAGACTCTTCTGCTTCTGGTCTTTTAGATGTGAAGGATAAGTGTCAGACCCTTTCACAGTCCATGAGAGACACCTGTGAATTGACCCAAGAAGAAGAGGCTCGGGTGACAGTATTGTATTCTCTTCAGCCCGCCTCTCAGACCAAATGCTCACCCTACCCCAGCTCAGTTGCTCATCTTATGTGCCTGGCTCAGCTCTCCAATTTCCTCTGTTGACAAAGACTGCTCCAAAGCCAGCCAGAGACATAAGTGTTATTCTCAGCAAATTGCATTGTCTCTAGGTAAGGTGGTATAGTTCAGATATCAGACCACTGGGCTACCAGACAGGCTAGCCAATGAGATGACTCAACTTCTCTGAGAGAGGAAGCTGGCTCTCCACACGCTGTCTACTCTCCTGCCTACTGACAAATGTTAGCAGATGAATTAATGAGTGAGTGAGTGAATGAATGAGTGCACAGCCTCACGCTCAGCTGCTACTTCTAATTATCCATAGGGTAGAGTGGGCAACCTGCAGTTCTCTGCCTACCTGAGTCCTTGGTGGCTTGCAGCTCTTGAAAGTCAAGTACATTTGTACAATTTGCAGACATTAGATTGCACATTTGTATAATATACAGTAATTAAATTTCCTAGTTAATCAAATAATTTATTAATGAGGCTAAGTTGGTCCCAAGAATTTGCTCAAAAAGAAAAAAGAAGAAAAAAAAGGAAAAAAATGGTTCTATATGCCAGACCTCCTCAAAGTCTTACAGGGGACAATTCTGAAAGTCTCTCTGACTCACTATATTCCAAGAGTCTGAAGAGACGCACCTACTGTCCTTGTCTCATTTGCTGGGGGTGGGGGGAGGAGGGGGAGGAACCATACAGAGCAAGGAGAATGGAGGGAAATGGGTAGCAGGACAAGAAAACTCTATCGGTGTCAGGAAAAGAAGGGGAGGGGAAGAAGGGGGAGGGAAGGGAGGGAGGGGAGGTAGTAAGGAAGGGGAAAGGGGAAAGGAAAATCGGGAAAGCTATCTAATGGAAAGAAAAAAGTTAGCCTGTCTTGCATCCTCCTTTTGACGGGGGAGGTGGGGTCACTCCATCATGTTGGAAGACAAAGCTTGAGGGAGGAGGATTGACCTCCCCCTGGTTGGAACGGAATATGAAGCCAAGCCCTGTGGCGTTTTCCAATGGAGAAGTCTCTATTGAGCGGGAATCCAGCTCATTAGTATGGGGCGCCGATAATGATCTGATAACTCCTCTCATCCATTACTGATGGATGCCTTCCAGAAGACCTCCACACACGAACTCCTCAGCCAATTATGAGAACCCTTTCCCCCTGATCTTCATCATTAACCCCACACACTTCTGCCAGGAACTCATGCTTTATTAATGGCTGCCATGTTCCCATACTTCTGATTTTTCTTGGAGGTTTGAGAGAGTCAGGAAGTGAGAGGGAATGAAAGAAGCCCCCAGAGTTTGGTTATCTTTTCCATTTTCAGCAGTGGCGACTGAAGCTCACAGCTGGTAATGGTGAGCAAATGGCTGTGAGGCCAGAAGCGCCCCCCCCCCATCCCAGATCAGCCTCCTCCCAGCGCTGACTAATTGATTAACCAAGGGTTCTTGAAGAGAATGATTTGAGGAGGTAATTTATAGAGATGGTATCTTTTGTCATCATTTGTCTTTGAAAACATAGGAGAAAACTGCTTTCGGGAGGATGCGTCCGCCAACATGAGCAATGGCGGACGGAACCTCATCAGTTACAGCACACTGCTCAATTTTGTACCTTTCCAGCCAGTCAAATATCCAATCACCACAACGGGACGGGAGAAAACCCACATCTTCACTCCCGTGTTTTAAACTTTTCCAGCGTTCGCTTATGAAAATATTTGGGGTTGTTCACTGCTCTGCTCTCTGTAGCATAAACATTTATTTAAATGGGGCTGTCTCTAGTAATGAAGAATGAAGGAAAAACAATGGTCTGATTTTGACAAATTAACTTGTGATTTGGAGAGTCGGTGAAGCAGGGGAGAGACATTCCTAACTATACTAATTAAATGAGCTTGCAACATTTATTTTAATGCAATGGAACCAGCCATATGAAGATGAACATTTTAATTTATTTTGCAGTGACATTATGAAAAATTTCACTGTTGCAGATTATCTACAGAAACAAATCTCATCAGCATCTAGGACCGTGCAGGAAATTTCCATCCCTCGAGGGCAGGAGCCTGACATTCCCCTGTGGAAACCAGTGCAAGTGACCTAAGCGGCTTGAAAAGTTCTTCTGAAGGTTGCGTTTCCGCCGAGGCTGGGCTTTACGTTCAAATGACTTCTGCGCTAAACACATCCATTTTTCATGGTGCAGCATAGATGAAGAATTCTGAATTCGTTCTACGGGGAATGCAAATATAGCTCATTAGTTCTAAAACATTTTTCATGAAAGACTGCAGAGTATTTGTGGGCAGATGAGGTTGCAGAGCCCCAGCCAAGAATGAATACCACATGTCCCACTAATTGTCTTTTAAAGTTGTTCCTTTCCTCTCCGGCACCCAGTAGCTATTGAAAATAAGAAGCGATATGAAAAATGGAGCCTGGGCTTAGCTTTGGCATTGTTCTGTCTTGTGGGCATGAGTCTGCACGTGCTGTATGGGCTTCTTTTCTCCCTCTCTACGTGAAGCCGTTTTCTAGAAGGTGAGGGAGCTTTGTAGATGATTGAAGCCTTCTGCTTCTCCTGGAGACAGGGTATAGGTGTCAGTCATCTAGGGATGAAAGGTGGTGTCCCTGGAGCCTCCCCTCAGCCCAGAGCCAACACGGGCTCACAGGCACCAGGCAGACAAAATGGCCACTTTGCAGAGAGAGGCTGGGTAGGCTGCTGCCACTCACAGCTTTAAGAAAGCCATTCAGGCCAGAGATGTCTTTCTGGCTGACATGCTTTTGGGAGCTCTGCCGAGGAACTGCAGAGGAGAGCATGCCACCTCCCTCAGGCTAAAGGTAGAGCTGGGGAGGAAGCTGCCTAGGGCAGTGCCCACTCACTGTCACTTAAGGCATATTGGGCATGGGCCTTGTGAGATCTGAAGATTCTGCTTCCTCCCAGGCCTACTTTTTTCCATAAGAGACCAGAGATGATACTACTCTGGAACCCTACTTTCTATTAGAGCCATATAGGATCCTCAGGCCCCTTCTTATCCCAGTCACCACCTAGAATTGTGAAGATGAGGCCAGTTCTCAAGTGTGGTGGCTATGGCACTTGCTGGGGAGCTTCTCATGGGGTCTACATTCATTGCATAAGTCAAGTTGTCTAGCCTGTAGAGAGAACTCTTTAGTTCTCTGGGCGTAAGGAATAGAACATCCTTATCCCTAGGGACCCACATGGGGACTCAATCCTGCCACCTAAATATGGATGGACTGTGGGCTGGGGTAGTATGACTGACCTGGGGAAAAAAGATTGACCTCCGGACTGGAGTAACTTCAGCAGGCTCTGAAATGGTCTGCCACTCTCAGGCTTTCTGCAGGTTCCCAGGGAGCTCCAGGCTCCATTCTCTTGAAGACCCAGTGCAGGCCGCATTCTGTCCAAGAAGCCAGAGTGTGGGCCCTCCTCCTCCAGTCATGGGTGGCAGACGACCCTGGAGAGGGCCAGGTTAATGATATCCAGACAGTTCTGTGGGGATGGCAGCAAGACTCTTCGGTAGTGCCCATGACCTTAGAAAAGCAACGGCTGCCATTTTGTCCATCCAGGACAGCATTTCAGGTCATCTCTACAAGCTATTTGTGTGATTTCTGTTTTGCATGAAAAAGTTGCTGTGCTCAAAAGATGAAATGCACATTTTTCATGGCAGGGAATTGTGGTTGAAAGCTTTCCTCTCCTTTCTTTTCTCTGTATATCTGCTTGGATTTCCTGTCTGCCTCTAAGCTGCCTTGCCAAAGGCCAATGCAGCTTTATTTATCAACCAATCAGAGCAACACACAATCACAGCATACAGAAAGACATCCCACAGCAGGGAATCTAGCACACGCTGGCCCTCAACCCAGATCCTTTCAATATCTCTTACTTCCCAAGTCCTCTGCTAGCCCCAAGACAACCTGGCACATAGTGAGCATTCAATAAGTGCTTGTGAAATAAAGTATACAACAAATTGGGGAGGGGCGGGTGGAAGTGGGTCTTGGCAGTAGGAACATCTGTCAAGGCATCTAGGTTCAGGATAGATGCCTTCTCCTCTCCAAAGCCAACTGTGTTGGTTAACATTGATCGTCAACATGATGGCATCTAGAACCACCAAGGACGCACGTCACTGGGCATTATCTTGATGAGGTTAATAAAGACGGGAAGACCCACCCTGAAAGTGGGTAGCACAGTTCCCTGGGCTTGTGTCCTAGAGGGAGGAGGGAGCCACCCACACAGGATTATTTACCACTGTTTCTTCACTGCTCATACAATGTGACCGGCTCCCTTAAGTCCCTGTCACCATGACTTCCCCAACACAGCCGGATGTTCCTTTGTCCCGTGAGCCACGATAAACACTTCTGGAAGTTGCTTCTGTCAGAGTATTTTCATAATACCAACAGGAAAAGCAACTAATATATCAACTTACTAATTTCTATCTTCCAAGATGGGCTGTGATGGTTTGAATGAAAAATGTCCCTCATACTCTCAGGATTTGAACATTTGATCTCCCTGGTCAGTGGCACTGTTGGGGGAGGTTTAGGTAGGGCAGTCTTGCTGGAGGAAGTAGGGCCCTGGGGGTAGCTGTGGAAGTAAAAAAGCCTCGTCTACCTGCAATTCACTCCCTCTGCTTCATGCTTGAGTGCTGGAGGTTCAAAATGTGAGCTCTCAACTCTGCCCAGCAGCCATGCCTGCTGTTGGCTGCATGTGTCCCTGGCATAACCGACTCTAACCCTCTGGAAGCAGACGCCAAAATGAACTTTTTCTTTTGCAAGCTGCCTTGGTCGTGATGTTTTATCACGGCAATGAAATAGAAACTAATACACGGGTTGTTATGGTGGTCCAGGCAGAGCTGTGGAACCTGTCTGTCCCTGTTTTAATGCCAGTTCTAATACTTTCAAACCACGTTCCTTTGGGCAAGTTATTTCCTGTGCCTCAATTTTCTTATCCATCAAATGGTGGAAACATTAGTGGACCTTCTCCATAGGGTTGTTTTGGGCACCAAAATAGAATATGTTGCTGAAAGGATGGAGGGCAAGCTCTCAACGATTTATAGCTATAGCAATGACTCTGCTCCGCTCCTGTGGCACACTGGAAAGACAACGTGAGTGGGATAAGACATTTTTGACACGCTCCTGCAGCTGGAGACTTGAGGAAGGATCTTCAGAGTCTCTCAGATCAACACTTTTCTTACAGATGTGGAAACTGAGCTTCCATTACAAACGTCAGGGCTAGGACCTACCTTAGGATCATCAACTACAAAACCTCCAGAGACATAAGCTCCAACCAGGCAGGCAGCAGCGTCATCGCTTGGCTGACAAGTCTTTGGCAGAGCTCTGTACTCGGCACCCTTTGGTAAGACCCTGGGGAACACGGCAATGGAGGCACCCTTTGGTAAGACCCTGGGGAACACGGCAATGGAGGACGATGAAGGCAACCTCCCTCCAGAGCATCCATTAAGATGCAGCTGACTCATAGTAAGCACATGGGAGACAGGTGGAGGAGCATCATCCATACCAATTCCAGGTTATCATAGACTGTGGTTGGTAGTCGGATGGTACCAACCCTCCCCTCCCCCACAGGCTCCTCTGTAGCAGTCACAAATGTAACCTAAGTCATACTTTCCAGGGCAGAGAGAAGAGACACGATGGCTAATCGTAATTGTCAAGTTAGCAGGATTTAGAATCACCATGGAAACCAGTCTCTGGGCATGCCTGTGAAGGAGTTTCTGGGCTAGGTGAATTGAGGTGAGAAGATCCACCCTAAATGTAGATGGTACTGTTCTATGGGCTGGGGTCTTGAATAAAAAAGGTTATTAATGCCCTTTACTTCCTGATTGTGGATGCAACGCGGCCAACTGTGTCAAGCTTTTGCCACCCCAACGAATTGTGCCCTGAAACCAAGTGTGTGTGTGTGTGTGTGTGTGTGTGTGTGTGTATGTGTGTGTGTGTGTGTGTGTGTGTGTGTGTGTGTGTGTGTGTGTGTGATGCTCACAAGACAGAACAATGCAAAGCTAAGCTCAGGCTCCGTTTTTTCATATTGCTTCCTGTTTTCATTAGCTACTGAATGCCAGAGAGGAAAGGAACAACACGCCTATGTATATGCTATTCCTTCCTTCAATTGGCTTTGTCTGCTGGGCGGCGGTGGTGCACGCCTTTAATCCCAGCACTCAGGAAGCAGAGGCAGGCAGATCTCTGTGAGTTCAAGGCCAGTCTGGTCTACACAGCGAGATACAGGATAGGCACTAAAACTACACAGAGAAACCCTGTCTCAAAAAACAAACAACAAACAAACCAAAAAAAAAAAATTGGCTTTGTCGGGATATTTCGTGACAAGTAACTAATACAAGAGGGTTCATTTATTTGCCTGTGACTGAGAGTGACTTTCTCTTGAGCCCCTATTAGCAGAAAAGAAAGCCGCACTAATTCCCAATCCCGTTTACATTCAGTCTCTTAGCCCCTTTAGGTGGTAAGCAAGGCTCTTCGATAATGCCGCTCTGGATTCCATAGCCCTCCCTCCTGGTACTTCTTGGTGTAGGCGCTCAACCTCCTCTGTTCCTGTAGTGATGCAGGTGTCCCCTGAGGACATCTGCTCCTATTGCCTTGGCAGCTGAAATTGGGGGGTGTTGAACTTCTGACCTAGGGCTTCCTGCCTGAGAGTGCTCTCCAGCTCCTCCTGGCTGCTGACTCAGCCCAGCTGACTGTGACACAGTGGTCCACCCTACAGTTCTCCACCCTGCAGTTCCCGATCTAGGGCCACCTCTTCCCTCTCACTGACCGTCTTCGGCAAGCTTTTGCTTAGACAGACTTTGGCCTATGTTTGGTTCCTTTTTATGCTACGTGAACCTGAAGAGATGGAAGAGATGCTCCTATCTGGATGACTTGCCCAAAGAAATGTAATTCTTAGGGTTTTGAGAGCTGGACCAAGGTCTGGAAGGGTTAGCGTCTGGTGACAGTTCTCTCTATGGACTGTAGAAGGCCACCTTCCTCCTGGGCCCACAGATGACCTTCCGTTATGTGTATATCTCCCCTTAGAAGGCCACCAGTTCTGCTGGATTAATACTCAACCTTTATGACCACATTTAACTTTAATTATCCATCCCCCAAATGTGTTTTTTAATTTAGGGCTTGACTAGGTGCTAGGAACGACACAATTAAGTCCCTAGATCTCTCTCTCTCTCTCTCTCTCTCTCTCTCTCTCTCTCTCTCCCTCCCTCCCTCCCTCCCTGTCTCTCTGCCTCTGTCTCTCTCTGTGTCTCTCTGCCTGACTACCCCATGAAGCCAAGTTCCCAGGTAGAACTCTGAGAGGGGATTTCTTTCCACTGTAAGGTAGGACAGTGGCCCCCCTTTAGCTCTAGATGTCATCTAGCTCAGGAAAAATGACAGGTGTGTGGCTTGTAAACGAGGAAAAGAAACTAAGGTGACATTTCTAACAGCAAAGCAGAATGCTTGTGACTTGGGAGACCCGGGCTTTAATCTTTTAATGATTTTCTGTGTGACCCCAAAGTGACATAATCGCCTCCTGGGCTTTAGTTCTTCTTCCTTAGTTTGGGGGCTGAGGACCTGCTTCCTGAGGTGATTAACAGGAGCCAGCAGAAGGCATGCTTGCCAAAGTCTTCTGCAAACACAAAATACTGTTAGAGGCCTCAAATAAAAATGATGGAGATGAATGCATCACCTTTCAAAGGTCAGGGCATCTAGAGAATGAGCCATGAGCTCTAACAGCTGAAAGCCCCTGTTCCACGTGGTGCGTAGGACAGCTGGGAGGGAAACTGGGCCTCACCATCTCGGAGGGCTAAGGAGAAGCTTGGGGAAATGTGCCCAAATGAATAGAGATGGATTCTATGAAATTCAAGACAACACACCAGACATTCTGCAGAACCCTCCTATGGCCGTTTGTCACAGAGAGCAAATCCTCAGGGCGTTCTCTTTAATATACTTTTAGTAAATGTTTTATTGTGTTGGATTATGGGAATTAGGGGAATGAAGGATCCATATCATATTTTTCAAAAGCAATATTTTTAGAATCACAAATTATATTGAAATTTTTATACCAAGAAAATAAAAACAAAGATCAGAAGAACTAAACAGCATTTATATATGTCTCTACAGAGATATATATGTATATTAGCAAATTGAAATATAGCAAAAACACACAAAACACCCCCGTAAAAGAGATGCAAATTATATTTTTGACACATTTTCAGCACAATCACCTAATACAATTTTCTTTTATAGGCAGAGGTAATAAATAGTGCAAATGTATATTTATGGTGTGTTTGACAAATGCATTTTCTCAGTCAGGGGAAAAGCTCCAGTGAGTTTTACCATTGAAACGCCTCTCATCTAGCTGGCCTAAATTGTTCCTCTTTCTTCTCAATTCCTCACTGTGACCAAGTTGGAGGTGGAAAACACCCTCTGGTCTCCAAGCTTGAGGCAGGTGTGGAATGGGAAACTGGAGCACACCCAAGACTTGGGTATTCCTTGTTCATGTGGGTTCCTCAGGCTGCACACCCCTCGAGAGAAAGGCCATGGTCTGCTCCTTGTCCACAAATCTTTCAGCCCCCAGGACAGAGCCTTGCCTCTCTGCTCCAGCATCTGTCTGTCTATGGAGTGCACGTTGACAGGCCAGTGTGATCAAAAGGCATCACTCTAGACTAAACGGAACATGTATAACTTCTAGGTCCAGGTAGGTAAGGAGAAAGCTCAGAAGCCCAGTTGTGGTAAGGAAAACTACTGGAAGGTAAGAAGAATAGAAAATGAGAGCCTAGGACTTTGGTCCTCAGTTGGAGCTGCCCTTGGGGAAAGGCTTTTGGTGAATACTTACTCAGAGCAGGGGGAGGGGACATCCCATGGGGGCAGAGGGATGGGATGTCTGAGGATAAGAGGTAATTGGGACGAGGAAAAGTTATCAGACCCATGGACTCCTCTCTCCCTCTATACCCAGTGGAGTTCACCTTAGAGACAGACTTGGACATGGCTCCTTTCACAACAGAGACCCAGCCTTTCACTCCAACATAATAAAGCCACAAGGCTTCTGGAGATAGAAACTTGCAAGCTCCAAATGCAGTCTGCAAAGGAACATCAGAGAAGAGCCCATCGCTCTCCGTGTCGCCTTTTCCCTGCCTGCTCTGTCTACCTGGGCTGTGGTTAGGAGGGTCTGCTTAGGAAGGGCCAGGTGCTCCCTTCCTTTATATATGCCTCTCTCCAGGCCTGAAAATGAGACCCAAGCCACCCTACCATGCTGCTGTGAGCAGATATATTTCAATTTCTTTAAGCTTGGGTGACATCCTTGGATGAGGAGCTCTAAGTACCAAGAATTATTGTTATTACTGCATAGTTACTGCCTAGCATGCAGCGAATTACCCTGTCCTGCTGTGTAGAAGATGTATAGTGATGGGGACGTGTGGAGGGAGGAGAGGCATGGAGACTGCAGAAGGAAGTGGAAGGAAGCGTGCTAAAGAGGATCAGGGACTAGGAGGAGCCCACGCATGGAGGCCTCCGTCAGGCTCATACCTACAGCCAAAGGCAAGCAATGCTTCCTTCCCACCAAGCTAACACAGGACACTATGAAGACACAAAGATCAGAGAAGCCATCATCCAGCTTGGAAGCATGGCTTTAAATCCCAACCTCAAGACTTGCTGTGTGCCTTAGACAAATGTGTGAGCCTGTCTGGGTCTCAGTGTATAGCAGCAGGCACCCAGAATTGCAGCAATTATTACTATTGTTAATACTTCTGCTATTGGTAGGCCCTGATCCAGTGGCCAGTGTTTCACAGCAAAATCTGGTTCATGCTCAGAAATATCAATCTCCAACAGAGTCAGGATTTCCCGGAGGAGCCACCGAAGAGACTACCAAAGGCCACCAAAGGAGAAATGAGAACCCACAGCCAATACAGAAATGCCAGAAGGGTTCCAATGATATCTCCAAGAATTGCCAAGGACCTCCACTGGGAGCCTCAAAACCATGGATGGTTGAGAGATGGATTTGGCAAAAAGCAAAAAACAAAAAGCCTTGGGTTTATTTGTGGAAGAGGAACCAATGTGGCACATGACATGTCACTGAGGAATCAGAACAATGCCCCTGCCCATTGCTCCAGCAAGGCTTCTCGACAGAAATGCTGCCTACTGTACTCTTACTTCCTCTCCAGAGCATTAGACACAGATGTGGGGCTGAGGACCCTTGTTACGACTAACTGCATCTCTGCTTGCAGCATGCCATGAGAGGTTGGGACAACTTGTGTGGCTGGATAGCCGCGTTCCAAGCTGTGCAGAGCCTGGGGGAGTCTCCTGGAATAAGTATCACCCTGGTGCTGCTCACAGAGAGATAATGATGGAGGCGTAGGACGTCCAGGGATGCAAGAAAACATCAGGGGGACAGTGTCCCAAGAGGACAGTGAATGCAGGGCATGCCAAGCCCTTTTCAGCTTTGGTGGTCGGAAGGATTGGACTCCTTCCAGCGAATCCTGGGGCACCTTGACACAAGAGTCTCTGGTCTAGCACGCAGATCTACCCTCTTTCCAGTGCAATGCATGCACACTGTAAACCCAGATGGGAATGTCCAAGTCTTAATAACTAGTTTCCCCATCCACAGACAGGCTGAGGTTGCTTGTTAAACTATTCCCCACCCAATTGTTGGCATCAATTTTATGATCTGAGGACATGTCACTGAAAGCATGATTAGGACCTCAGTGACATGAATTAATTTAAAACAGTAAATTCCACTCTGAATCAAGCTACCATTCCGGAAGCGGCAGGAAGTACTGTGCTGTTGGGTACACCAGCTGCCTCCCTCCTCCCGACATCCCTTCTCTTGCTGTTTTCCTTTCTTTGCTCCCTAAGTACTGAGAAGCCAGAGGGCTCCCAGAGACAGCAAGCCCCCAAACACAGTCTACAAAAGAACATTAGATAAACAAGAGACCGTCGCTGATTGTGTGGCCCTCCCCCTACTCCAAGGATAAGAAGTGAACAGTTGCTCCTGGGACACTAGTCAAAAGATAGCTTTTCCATTTTCCTCTTAAGGTGTCCAGAATTATTCCTCAAACTCATCTCTCCATTAAACCGATAAAACAGAACAAAGCCACTTTTTTACAAGAAGTGCCCCCACTCAATAGAATAGGCTGTGGGATGTCGGGAATGTAAAGTCTACTGGTGTGTTTTTTGAATCTTATCTGTTCCAGGATGAGGCACTCACAGGGCTAAGGGACTCGTGGAGCTCCCAGACAAAGGATTAGATGAACCCCATGCACAGTGTCTTGAAATGAGGCTGTTGTGACACCTCCAAACCCCCTCCCAGACCTTTCATGAATTAGTGTGGTGTCAGACACACAGACTGTCATCTCTGGAGATGGCAGAGTCTTGTGGGCATGTAAATCAGGCACAGGGGTGTATGAATGTTCAGTCCCACTGCCACAGGAGCTTTGGGGACTTGATGAACGAGTCTGTCTGTAGAGGTGAATTCAGGAGGCCCCATTACCGTGTAAGAACATAACAGTGTACTTGGGCTGCCTCTCCACACTAAAGTCGGAGGATGGTCAGCACATAAGTGGGCAGTACCATGCTGTACTCATTCCATGTAACACTACTCCTATGCCACACACCATGAGGCGTGCAGACACATAGCACACCAGTGAAAAACAATGAAAAATAACGTGTGCTGGACTAAAAGTTTTCAGCGGATGCCCTTTCGGTTCTTTACAAAAACCACTAGAGAAGTGACTCTCATTGCATGCAAATGAGAGGAGACGCTTCTGTCCATTTGGAGATTTTTAGGGAAAGCTGCACGCTGCAGGTTGAACTCAGCCCAATCCCCCCACCCCCAGCCCCTTCTCTCGGTTGGCTTTGAGAAAACACGGTTCTCAGTTTGAGAATTCATCTTGTCTGATTAATGATGTGTACACAGGGATTTCGGTCACGTCTTCCTCTTCTTGCTCTGTTTTATTCCGTTGTTTGCTGTGCTACAACCCTGCGGATAGATGGTTCTGCCATGATAAATGTAAAGTTTGCATAAGCCATGTAACAGCAGGACAGCCTATTATCACTGTACATTTTCCATGGCTGTGCAAACCTCTGTAGGCTATTTCATTGCTAATAGATCCACAGAGAAACAGTAGTGATTTTACGACTCTTTTTAAAATGGAAATTCATGTTTGAGAAATACAACTGGGAGGAAACAGATGTAAACCACTTAAGCATTTGCAGAAAATTGAGATGCACACTCTTATTTACAGACCTCCATCGCCTCCATCGCTTTATTTTCAGAATTAAAATAAGCAATCTGTTTACCATGGGAAATGAGAAACTGTAAACTTGTTGTTTTTCCTTTTACATGGCAATGGCCGCCATCGTTGGGTTTAATGGCAGAGCTGAAGCAGGGCGACATTTTTTTCCCCTTAGATTTTATTGTCTATAACACATTCCCTCTGTAATCTGCCTGAGAGGTAGGCAAGTGGGAAAGGTTTTAGTATAACTATATGTCTGGATTCGTATTATGCTTTAACAGCTCAAATGATTACCAGAGACATTAGAGGGATTTTAACTGGGTATTTAACAGTACCTGGAAATTGCTTAAAATACTGGAGGAGTCAGCCCACACCAAACTGCTTTTCTCTGTCAGAACACAGAAGCACAACCCATCTGAACCTGTGTATTCTTATTATGTTCCAACCTGCTCATCGCTTAAGGAAGGGTGGCAAGTGTCCTGTTTTGGAAAAGAGACATGAATTGGAGTACCATGAAGTAATGCACAAACGAGAGGGCTGTAGCAAGCTGCTCAGGGCACCTTCCCCGGCATACCTGGGGACCTCTCTGGCTTCTGAGTTTATTTATTTTTCTAGTTTGGATCTGTATCTTTTCTTTTATGGTAAAATATTCATTAAGTAAAATGCCCTATTTTAACCATTTCTAAGGGTAGAGTTCAGCAGCATTAAATACACCCGAGTTATTGGGCAATGTCACCACTGTCCACAAAGGGAGCTCTTCTGGCCTATGACCTCCACTCTACTGCCTGTCTCCATGAATTTGCCTGTTCTAAATACCATGAGTGACTCAGACAATATGTGTCCCTTGGTGTCTGGCTTATTTCCCTTAGTGTGGCATATGGCATGGGAATAACATTGCTGGTATGGGTGATCTGTGGTTCTGCCTGCTCATCAGTTGACAAGCCTCTGATTTTAATATGGAGAGGAGGCACAAGTACAAATGGGGGGCATGGTTATTCCTGAACTCTAAAAAGCAGGCTATAGCCAGCTAAGGAAAAGATCTGCCCAGGACTGGGGAAGGCAGGGAGGCCTCCTGGTAAATACTGGTTTCTGTCATCATAGGCTATGTGGATGGAACTTGTGTTTTTATCCCAAAGTTTTTGTTTTGTTTTGTTTTTTTAACATGAGAAGAGACCAAACCCAACCCTCTTAGAAAGCGCAGCTTGTCTCACAAAAGATATGAAGAGTTGCCATAGAGCATGCTTCTATCCACATTCATCCCTAGCTTCTCAGCATCCACCATGTTGAAGGCACTGGGGACACTCCTTGACCATGGCCTTTGAGTCACAACAAAAAAAGCACAGCCACAGTGAATGGGGTCAGAGCTCACCCATCCATGTTGACAATCTTGTGGCCTGAAATGGGGGGCAAAGTACATGCACAAACCTATTTGCCATGCGTTCCACTCTTAAGCTAGAGAAATGAAACAAGCATCCTCCACGTCTCCCTCACTTTCTTCCCTCCCATGGGGTACAGAGGAGCTTCTCTTTACAACCCCTTGTGACATAAGCTAATCACAGACCTGTGTGGTAGAAGCTTCCTGACCCACAGCTACTGCTCTTGTCACAATTGCCCCAGGTTTCTATGGACTCAGCCATGTTTTCTGTGCTGTTGGGGGTCATCATTAATGCAGGATGTTGCACAGTAAGTAACTGTAATTCATTTCTGTCACCAATGTATCATCCAATAATTAAGTAAGCCGGGGAGTTAGCCTAAACATCTCCGGTATTTTACAGAGAAATTAGGCAGTAGACATTTGTTGAGAGTACATCTTATTAACAGAGAAGTTTCCTTTCAGCATTACACATATGTAGTAACGTCATCGTCAATAAAACATTAACATACGCAGATTCCATTATTCCAAACAACATGCCTATGCGCTCTCCAGGACACTCTATCCATTTTGCTGATGAAGTCAAGTGATTTGCCTACAGACATAGTGTAGTTGGAGAATTTTTCTCCAGGTCCCGCCAAGCCCTGCAGTCCCACAACCTATGTATAAAATAATCACTCAGACACTTACATTACTTATAAACTGTATGGCCATGGCAGGCTTCTTGTTATCTACTTCTTCTATCTTAAATTAACCCATTTCTATTAATCCATAAGTTGCCACGTGGCTCGTGGCTTACCGGTACCTTACATCTTGCTTGTCATGGCAGTGGCTGGCAGGTCTCTCCCACTCAGCCTTCTACTTCCCAGAATTCTCCTATCTCCTTGTCCCTCCTATATTTCCTGCCTGGCCACTGGCCAATCAGTGTTTTATTTATACAGAATGATATCCACAGCAGACATAGCACCAATAAGTGGTAGACAGGTTCCTTTAATAAAACAAAAGACAATAAAAAATTTCTCTTTGTTTTATTTTTAGAATTTTAGACATTACTATAATTATATCACTTCTACCCCCTCTCTCCCTTCCAACTCCTCCCACTCCCCTCACTCCTTCTGAAAGTCATAACCTCTTCAATTATCGTTACATATAACAATATATATACACACACGTATGTATGTGTAAATACAACTTGCCGTCCATTTCGTGTTGCTTAGATGTATATGTGTTTACAGATAGCCACATGGGGTCAGATAACTTATCAGAGGGCTCATCCCTGGAGAAGACTTACTCCCTCTCTTAACAGCCATTAATTGCTTGTACTGCTTTATCTAAGCATAGGGCCTTGTGAGATTTCCCCTATTCACGTTGGGGTGTTGATTAGTGTCATTATTGTGAGGTCTTGTTTAGGTGACCACATGGTTAAGATTTCATGGGTGTAACTAACTCCCTGTCACATATAGAAAACACTACCTGGAAGCAGATGTCCTGGTGCTCTGGCTCTTACAGTCTTTCCACCCCCACTTTTGTGATGTTCCTGGAGCCTCAGTCGTAGGGGTTGTATTGTAGATGTCTTAGCTGTAGGTGGTTACCCCATGTGGTCAGTTGTTATCTGCATTTTGACCAGCTGTGTGTTTCTGTGGTGGTCTCTGTCTGCTGCCAGAAGAAGCCTCATTGAAGAGAGGTGAGAGTCGCACATATCTGTGGATATAAGAACAGGTATTTAGAGTGAATTGGAAATCACATTGGTTTAGGAAAGTGGTGGTTATAGGTTCTCCTCTAGAGCCAATGCTATCACCAGCCACGGGAAGTTGGCTAGGCTTACAGTACCAGACATGGACTCCCTCCTACTGAGTCGGCCTTAAGTCCAATTAGACGGTTATTGGTCACCCCTAAGCTAGGTGTCGCTATTGTAGGCTCCAGTGTGTCTTGCTATGTTGAGCGCTGCTGTGGTTCATAGGTTTGCAGCCGGGTAGGACTAATAATCACTTTTCTCCTTTGGCAGCTTGCATAGCTCCCTCCAGTCTGAGAGCCAAGCCTCAGGGAGGAGGTTTCCAGGTCTGACTCCAGCTTGATTCCTCATTTTAGTCTTGTGTTTAAAATGTGTGGTGTCTTCAACAATAGGGCCTTACCTTCAAGTTCTGGAGGGCAACCCAGAGCAATCACAAAAACCTATATATTTGAAGGGGGGGGGGTGTCTGTTGGACTTCCCTGACCACCAACTCAAAGGGGGTTTCCCTTGCTTGGCACTGGGGTTTGTTAGATAGTCTATGGCTTTTTAAATCACTTACAAATTACTTTCATGTTGATTGCTGTCCTGGACACAATAGCTAGGATATGGAAACAAACTAGTTGTTCATCAGCTGATAAATGGAAAATGACAATGTTGTACCTTGACATAGTGGAATTTTATTAGGGTGTAAAGAAAAATGAAATTTGAAGGTAAATGGATAGAACTGGAAAATGTTATACTGAGTAGGGTAATCCAGACCCAAAAAGACAAAGGTTTCACTCTCTCACTCATGTGTGGATCCTAGCATCAAATCTCTAGATTTGTGTGTTTAACCTGGAGGACCTATAGAACCCAGAAGACTAGAGATGGACCATTGGGATTGGGAAGGGAGAAGAAAGATCTTCAGGAAGGGGAGATAGTAGAACATGGCTGACATGAAAGCGGATGGGAAAGGATGGGAAGAAAGTTTAAGTGGGGAAAAGGATGGGAGAGTAGGGCAAAGAAATGGTGGGGGGTAGCTAACATTATATCTGTTTGAAAAAAACATAGAAACTTAACTGTTTTACACACACATGCACACACACACGAGAGAGAGAGAGAGAGAGAGAGAGAGAGAGAGAGAGAGAGAGAAAGAGAGAGAGAGAGAGATTAATTAGAGCTACCCTGAACAAAAGATGATGTTCCTCCTAGAAGCCAGAGGTTGCCAAATACAAAGCCCAGTGCCTGGTATGGGGCACCATCTCTCAAGCTGTTTGTTGGGGTGTTCCAGGGACCCCTAGAACAATACAGGCTATTGCTATTGTTCTTGGTTGCTGACCAGAACTTGATGGCAAGACCTTGAATACATCACATATTCAGGTCATAGGACATGGAGAAATCAAGTTGGTATTGACCAGGAAACTCCCTCCATGCTAGCTAGCTTTCATAATTCCAGTGGCGCTATGTTGGCGGCTAGATGAGAAAATTCACCAATACTCTAACCTGGCTGTGAACCTTGAGAGCAGCAATAACAATCAACATGGCAAGATATGCTCAGGGGTGCAATAGTTACAGAAACGTTATGGGGGTAACCAACTGCTTTCTGACTGGATTCAAGGCCCGCTCCACAGGAAACCATTTTGGGGGAGCTCATAGACTCAGGGGTGAACCTACTACTATTATTTTGCTAAGTGAACATAGTCTCAAAGTGCCCTCTAAATTCCTATCTCTCTGCTCACAGATTAGTGTAACTCCCAGACCTCACCAGTGAAGTTTTTTTGTGGAGTGTGCAGCAGTTAATGTAGAAGCTCACAATTGGTCCAAGTGCAGATACCAAGCACCCATGGAGTGCTCAACCACAAATGGGATGTCTATATCACATCCCTCAAGCAAGGCTAGGAGACCAACATGGAGGAGAGGGCAGAAAGACAGTAAGAGCCAGAGGCTAGGGAGGACCAGATTGAAACAGCACCTTCTGAACATGATAGAACCAGGTAGAATTGCATACAACGTGTTGGGAGGTGTGGTTGGATGTTCAACCATGCCCTTGCTGACTCCTCCCTCTAGGAGGGACGGTGAGTAGTCAACCATCCCAGCTGTGGTGACCTTTTGCCAACAGGCCAGCAGAACTTCCGAAGATGAGTGGCAATGCAGCTGGAGGACAGTTCTGTACTCTGCTTCACAGACTGCAAGTGACAAGCCCTGCTCGGAGCCTTTGCTGCTACGGTCATGGTTTCCGTCAGTCCTCATCTGTGGAAGCCCTTCAAAGACCAGGAGGGCAGGCTACTTAACGTGTGTTTAGAAGCCATCCCCTCACAAGCCCTAGACTGGAAAGGTTGCTGGTGTGTGTGTGTGTGTGTGTGTGTGTGTGTGTGTGTGTGTGTGTGTTATGATTGTGTGTGCACGCCCATGCCCTGACGAGAATGGAGGAAACCTACATAGAATCTTGAAGAATCGTCCAGCCAGGGCTTCCCAACACTGTGTGACTGTGGCAAGATGCACACCTGTGTGCACACATCCAGGGCAGCCTCAATGTGGTCATTTCTTCAAACATTTCTTCTTCTCCTCAGGCAGAGGAAATATGGAACCCTCGTCATTCCTGGAAAGTGAGAGAAGAATGTCCCAGTGGCCAACTTTGGATGTGATTCCATGCCGTTCTGAGAAATTTTGTGCCGCCTTTGAATTCCCACCCAAACTTATGCAGTAGAATCACACCCAGAAAGCTCCCCAAGCTGTCCTTCCCACAAAACAGCCCAGCACCGTGTTTTGTTGTCCCAACAATTTGTTTGTTTTCCCTCATCCTACATGGTTTTCCTTGGGAAGAGCTGGACCCCTCATTCCAACTCAGTGTATCCCAACCTGGTTTAGCACCACTATAGTTTAAGACCTGCTGCTCACTGTTTGGTCGGTTCCTAGTTCAGCTCTGGAACACACACACACACACACACACACACACACACACACACACACACACACACTGCAAATAAAATCACTTTTCCGTTGGTAGCACAGACACTACAGGATTTTGTTCCTACTCCTTCTCCTTCTCATGATGAAATGACCCATCTATCTAATTCTCCTGACTTTTTCACCTGCTCAGAAGTGACAAAGTGTTCTGCTCTGCTCTCCAGGCCAGAGGACAGACCATCAGATGTGTGGGAGGAAAATCAGCCCAATCACTGGTGAGCATCGTGTCTTTTGTTTTAATTGTATTGAGTTAATGTTTCCCTTCATTTTACACATCACTCTGTTGGTCCCGTCCAGCTTCTGTTGTTGGGAGATGCACTTTGTTCTTACAGATGATTTTTCAACACTTGGCTTATAGGTTTGTTTTTAATTATTCTCCTTCAATTTCCTTTCCCAGGCTCCTGTCATATTTCATAGAGGACACTGCCTTGGGAAATTGCCGTCTCTTTGGATTTCTTCACGATGCACAAACGTTCACAATCTTGGCATTTCCATTTGCGTGCTTCAATCTCTGCACCCTTGTTTATGCCGTGGAAGATGTTCAATTAGTATTTACTCAATAAATGAGTGAGGATGTAGCTTACATCTTCCCACACATCTATACTGAGTGTTTAATTGCCTGTCTTCCACTGTGTGCCAACTGAAAAGGCCTTAGAAAAGCTTCTTTCATGGGATAAATGTCTCGCTTTTCCAATGCGGCCCTGACACTGAATGCCTTCCACCCATTTTATCTTTGCTCCCAGGCTTCATTTTTCACCTTTTATGTTCTATAGTCTTAATTTGCAGTGGGTTTCTGCATCTTTTTGTGATTGCATATGCTGGTGGATTTCTAAGTTTTCCAAGTAGGAGAGCTAGCTCACCCCCTCCCTGAAGCACACAACTTGGCTGTTGGCTGGTTGGTTTCATCCCAGAATACTATAGGCTCCGGGTCATGGTTTGTGGGTTCAAGGTCAGCCTCTGACCTAAAGGTAGCCAGTGCTGGTTCATGCTTTGTAGTCAGACTTGGTATTAGAAAGGCAAGCTAACTAGCCACCAAGACTCTTTCAAGCAAGTTTGACTGAGAAGGAGAGGAAATCCTTGGGTGGTTATGATGCAGGAAACAGCAGAGCAGATGCTGAAGGCAGCTCCAGGGTCTTGTGGGAGCTGAACATGTCAATGGAACAGAGATTATGAGTAACAGTGTGAAATCAAATGGCAAATGTTGTTGGTTGTTTTTGTTCTTTTGGGGGGCCCACCATCCCGCTCCCAAATAAATCACACATGGAGCCTTAGTCTAAATTATGAATGCCCTGACTTAGCTTGTTTTCCTTAACTTAAATTATCTCGTCTATCTTTTGCCTCTGGGCTTTTCTCATTCTCTTACTTCTGTGAATCTTACTTTTACTCCACGGCTTGCTGTGTAGCTGGGTGGCTGGCCCCTGGAGTCCTCCTTCTCTGGCTACTTTTTTCTTCTCTTCCTCCCAGATTTCTCCTTCTATATATTCTCCCTGCCTGCCAGCCCCACCTATCCTTTCTCCTGCCTTGCTATTAGCCATTCAGTTCTTTATTAGACCATCAGGTGTTTTAGATAGGCACAGTAATACAGCTTCACAGAGTTAAACAAATGTAAGATAAACAAAAGTAACATGCCTTAAAATAATATTCTATAACATTCTATAACATTTCCCCCCTTTTGTCTAAATAAAAAGAAATGTTTTAACTTTAACATGGTATAACTACATACAACAAAACCAGTTATAAAGTTAGAATTAATTTACAATATTCAGTCCATTTACATTTAGCAAATTCAGAGAAAGCACTCCACCATCTATCCTAGTGACTCCAAAGCTTTATACATAATTTACTTCCTATCATAACTAAGAAAAACTGCAACTATAACTATCTATCTTCAACTCCATCAAAGGTCCCAGAAGGATATAACATTATTTAAGTAAACAAAAAGTCAATTGCAAACAACTTCCAAAAACTCTAGAAATGACAGAGACGTCTGACTGCCTAGAATCACCCAAAGTTCCTCTGCAACGTTGGGGTATTCATCTTCAGCTTATAGGCCCATAGGATCTGGCAGACTTTTCAGGAAATGAAGCAGGAAATTTGAAGGACTGTCCTGCCTTGTTTTGGTAAAGTTCAACAGTTCTTTTTCCTGTGTGTCCTGCATGTCCGTCTGCACAGCACATTGTCAGCAATCAAAGACAAAACCAGTTTCTTTGCCCAGTGGTTAATCTTGCCACAATGAAAGCAAACTCCATAAGGAGTTTCTTCAATGTCCATTATCTTCTCTGAAGTAAGTTGGTGCTGCCAGGAGCAGATGTGTCTCATTGTCATGAAAAGCCCTAAGTTAACAAAACATTTTAAATGCCATATTCTGTAGGCCTTTGAAAGGTTTGAAGACCATCCATCTATCTAAAATATATTTCTATATATTTTAGGAAAGCATACCTAACATAACTACAAATTTGATTGTTATGAATGACTAACCACTAACCTGTTTTCTGATTATCTTTTATAGTTTATAATAACAGCTTTCAAAAACTAGAATTTTACCTTACATTTTTAAATGAACTGCATAGGTATAATACATTAAACAAGAATAGAAACATATATACAGTATGTTGTAACAAAAATAACTTTAAATTTTTATCAATATACAAAAATCCTTTAAACAAGAGTGTGTATGTGTATGTATGTATGTATAACTTTAAATTTGAATCAATACACTATATTCCACTAAATGATAACAAACATCCATAACCCACCAAATAACCAAAAAAAAAAAGCCTCCCACAACCCAACTTTTGGGAATGTGGACATCATTTTCTCTAGACTGTTTCCTGCTATCTGTGAATGAAGGCATCTTTTCTAGGGGTCCCTAAGAAAATCTGAGATAATGACCAAGTCCTGGGAAGACCAACAGTAACCTTTGCTGATATCACCTGTCAATATTCAGGAGGTCTCACCTTATCATACCTGATGCATATTAACCACGAAGGAACCCACAGCCTCTCATCTCCTGTGGGAACAAAACTCCAAAGCATTTTTGATTTCCATTTGACAAATGTATTTTAAAAAGTAAAGTATACAGGCTGATTTATTTCAATAGGCTCTCTTTCAATTCCAGGTCTCCTTGCAACTGTCCTTTGCTTTTCAATAATAAAAAAATTCAAAATCAACACAATAACATACAGGATGCAGACTCCCTTTGTATTTCCCATCTTACTGGCTTTTTTCTTTATATTACTTTTACTCTCTCTTTAAAGACTTTGTTATTTTTAAACTATCCATTTATTTCTATGACTTTTTCTTTACTTAAGCCTACACACACTGTAAAATAACACTGTAACCTGATTAGAGGTTTTTCTGTCTGGACCTCTTTTACTGCATATCTTTTAATCTTTTTGACTGCATGAACAAACTTTATACTGCTAAGCAGTGTAGACCTCTGCCGGCAGCATTCAGCTGGCTCCGCCTGCTTCTCAGGTCGTGAAAACCAAGTGTGAAACTCATGAAACTCACAGCAAGTTGGAGGTTTGTCTGACCAGGAACTGCATTCAAGCTTCCTAGAGCTCTAAGATGCTGACACTTGCACTGAGGCAGGCATTTTTACTTAGTTTTTTGTTCCTACTTCACTGACCAGCAGAAACTGTCTGGCCCAAATGCTTAAAGGAACCATGTTCTTTTCCTTTTTCTTTTCAGCTTTCTTAAGCCCTACTTGGAAATACAAGCTCACATTGGAACATCGAAATGTTGTTGGTTGTTTTTGGTCTTTGGTTGGCCCCCTCAAAGAGCAAAGGGCCCACCAAAGACCAAAAACAACCAACAACAGGCAAGAGGGTGACGGGTCAGCATCTAGAGAAAAGTCGATAGAATGGAGAGCTCTACAGTCCTGTCAGGCAGCTTGGCTCATTTCATTTCACAAAACCAAACGAATGATAGGACCAAGATGCAGGATCCTCAGCCTTCCTGCCTGCGTCTCATCCCTGGAAGCTCCTGATCCCATGCCTCCAGACACCAGGCAGCTACTGTTCCCTCTGAGGCAAGCTGCCTTCTCTTCCTAGCTCTACTGGCCACTTCTCAGCACCGTCTTCTCAAAATGTCTCCTTTTACATTCAGCCTTCTTCACGTTCAGCTCACCTTCCCAGGACAGAAGAGAACCAGGGACCTTGAATCTTCCCGGGGTTGTGGGGGCTGCTAGACCTGGGTCCCGCCCCAGGGAGCCTCTGCCTGCTGTGGCGTGTCCCTGCACAGCCACTGCCAGCCTCACTTCCTCAATGCTTGCATCATTTCTCCCAGGTAGGCATTGCATCATGACGCCTTCTTGTTTGATGTCAAGCACATCTGAGTTGCCTGTGAAAGCACGGTGGAGTCATCATCTTTGGCTTCTGTCATTTCTCTGCACGCTTTCATCGCCTCTGCCCTACTCTCTGCCCATGTCCCGCTCACATTCACAAGACCTTTGGCTCTCACCGATGCTTGTCTTCATGCTTGCACTGAAATGTGTGAGCTCAACTCTTCCCAACGAGGTGAGGCCAGATCAATTGTTCATTGCATTGTACAGCCGAGTAATCTGAGACACAGAGAGACAAGTTTTGAGTCCAGGCACAGTAAATTGATGCAGCCCACTGGCTCCCTGCAGTGTGTTGCCATTTACCTGTGTCTTCTCTGTCATAGGTTGGCCTGTGGCTTGGCTCTGGTCCTTGCTACTTGTTTTTTATTGTTGTGGTTGGTTGATTGGTTGATTGGTTGGTTGGTTGGTTGGTTGGTTGGTTGGTTGGTTGGTTTGTGGGCTGTTTTTTAAGATGGGTCTCAAGTTGCCCATGCCAGCATCACAAACAATATGTAGCTGAGGATAACCTTGAACTTCTGATTTCCTTGCCTCTACCTCCAGAGTGCTTGAATGACAGGTGTGTGCTCCCAGGCCCTGCTACTTCCTACTTGAAGAAAATGAGTAGAATACTTAACCTTGGCCTGCTAGGTGGAATCTCACAAAGTTCTTCCAATGGTCCTGACACTCTTTAGTTCATTTCTACGGTCTCCACAATGCAGCCAATGTGTGGGTGACTGTAACTCTAGAGCAAATGGCCACACGTATAGCCCTGATGCTATTCCAGCACTAGACAGGCTGGCTGACTGGAGTGTCTGTGACAGGCAGGGCCCATTCTCATCTACACCCTTCCTCTGATCCTCCTGCCTTTTGCAGAGGATCCAAGCACCCCTTTCTACGCTCTTCTCTTTATGGTTGGTCTCAAAGCTGAAAGCAAAGCATGCAGCCAGCCCTAGCCTCTCCTCCATCCTTGGATCCTTATGTGCCAGCCCCTCACCTCCAAAACCAAAAACAAACAGACAAACAAACAAAAAACACCAGCTCTGCCTGGTTTCCTTTCCCAGCCGGCTCACCCCAAGGACCACTACAATGCCTCTCACTCAGACTAAAATGTCCATGACTCTGCATCTCCATTCTACAATTCCATTGTTCTCATTATTCTGGAAAGTTCCTTTTTCCCAATCCTACCCTACCTTCCTTCCTGGTTCTCACCTGTCTCGCCTATCCCTCTCAGACACACACTTGGTTGAGCATGTCTTTTCTCTCACAGCACCCTTTGAGATGCGAGAGGACTCCGGGTCACTGGACACGGTGTGTTCTTCCTCCTGTAGGGAGTTGACTGGGTCAGTGCTCCTGGTCACTGACTTCCACTGCTCACCCACTCCACCTGCTGCTCTTCTTAAGTCACTGCCAAGCACGCTTATGAATGGTTCTCAGATTATGCTTTGGTCTGATCAGAAGTTTTGAAGTTTCTTCAAAAGGCTCAATTACACTTCTGATTGTCCTTCAGATCAGCTTGATTTTAGTTCCCTCTCGGAGAGAACCAACCTTGACACCTGGGTCATGGACTTACAGCCTCTAGAACTATGAAGAAAGACTTCTTGTTTAATCCAACCCATGTGGTATGGCAGCCCCAGCGAGTAGGTTCCTTCCCTGTTACTTAACTGCAGAGTGCCACGTACACGTCAGAGTGCCCTGTACAATTACTTTTCTGTCTGTTTTCTGCCTGTGCAGGTTGCTGTGCTTCTGGAGGATGAAATGAGACAGTACTAGGCAGCCACACAGGGCCAGGCACAAAATCAGCACACCACTGATTGCAGAACATTAGGGAGAAAGGAGAATATGTTGTTTTTATCACTGAAGTCGGGTGTGGCAAGCGTCTGGTAATTCTCCACCCATGCCATAATCAAACATAACTGGGATCCTACTGAAAGTTCACATGTAGAGCCTGCTTCACTTTATGCTGTTTATTAAGCATCCTCTTGGGTTATTAAAAATAAAGGATATTTACTGGTGTCTGTATTAGGGAATTACAAGGAAGAGATTCCCTCCAAGAACATGGAGATTGAGGAAACAATCTCATCTTCGGGTAGTAAGACTACAAAATGTAATGGATCAGCCTGGGGCATGCCTATATTAAGTATGGAGTTGACCAGAGATGGCTGGAAACTGACAGCCTGGGCTCCCTGTCCCAGGAAGAGACTCTGTCCTAAGCAGAGAGGCCTGGAGGAGATAAGGCCTCAGAGGCTGGGCTGGGGCCCTCCCGTCCTAGGAAATGCACTTCAAGGCCAAGACAGAGCTTCAGAGTTCTGCAATGAATCAGTTGTTCAAGGCCAAGGCAGAGCTTCAGAGTTCTGCAACGGATCAGTTGTGTTCTTGGAGGATGCTCTTCAGCTCTTGTCTCTCCTAATCTGAGAAATGAAGAGGGGGAGCAGAAGGCACCACCTACTTCAGGGCTTGTTCTGAGCTGAAAAAAGAGCTTGTCACAGAAATTCTTGGCATGCATCGACTTTTCTTTCTCCCTCGGGGGGCAGGGAGTCTCAGCAATGGGTATCAAACTCAAGAGCATCCTGGGGAGAGATAAGCATGGAAACTACTCTGACCCAGTGCTTTTGGCGTTCAATGCCTCTGGCCAGGTTTGTTGTGATTTCATGCTTAGAAAGTTATCTTCTAATGAAGCTTCCCCCCGGGTCTGCTGAGCAAGACAAGACTTGGGTGATGTGGACCGAGTGTCCCAGCACCTCTGACAATTATCTCGCCGCCGTGTTTCTGCGGCTATCAACCTGCTTGAGCAGATTCTGAACTTCGGTTCTCATTAGCAGTGAGAAGACAGTGTCACTCAGATCACATAATGAGATGACAGGGTGTTAGTAACAGCCACGAACGACTGCAGAGCGCGGCACCAGCCAGGCAGTATCGGGGCTTTGACAACACAGTGTCAGTAGATGAGTGCTCAGTGTGGGTGGGTCTAGAGCTTGACACATGGTAAATCACCAGGAAATAGCAGCAGGTAGGTGGTGGCCATAGGTAGTTCCTCATGTAGGGGGACCACGTGCTGGTTGTGCCGGTCTGGGAATTCTGAGTGCCTAAGAGACCTAAGAAATCCATCTCACCAAATTCCTTCCTCACGTTCCAGCTGTGGGGAGTGGAGGCAGCCCCGAGTGAACATGTAAAGAGTGGATGAAGTCCCGAGTGGGTGTGTGTCTTTGACATGGGCACAACCATGTCAAGAACTCCAATGCCTTAGACCCACGAAAAATAGCAAAGCCTTTCCCAGGTCAGGCTCAAGGAGTTAGCAAAGACTTCCTCTGGCCCATTGTAACCTAGAATATATAACCCAGAATGACCTTGAACTCCTGATTCTCTGGCCTCTACGTTAAGAGCACTAGGTGTGGACTATCATGCCTGGACAGAATTTGGAAGAATTTATGTAACTACTTCACTGTTGTAAGACATACAAGCTTAATCTCCTCCCCCACACCAATTTTTATAGATCACACTAAAAAGACCACTATTGTCTATAAAATATTTTTTGCTTCCTGTGTTGGGCTATGGAAATGGTTTTGAAGATGCTAAGTGAAGCGGATACCAATTATCAAGTTCACGAGCTGCCCTGGAAAGAAGGAATGAAGTAGGTTTTCTCTTCTGGTGCACCTGGTTCCCATGGTCGTTTGCCACAGGCTTAAAGACAGAAGCATTTGATCCCATTTAGAGGGTGGTGCATGGGGTTGAGATGGGTAATAGGGTAATAGAGCAGAGGATTCAGGAATGTACCCCTGGGGTGCACAGCAAGTCACTGCGAAGCCATTTTCAGCAAACGAACCTCCTAACTCATCGCCTTTGACTCTAATCGCCCAAGCTGGCATTGTACTGCAGCACTTGGGAGCCATGTCTTGAGGGGGTGCACGTGGGGCCATCAGGACTATTGAGAACGTAAGTTAAGGTTATCGCTTCCAGCCGCGCCTTCCACTTCAGCCGATTCGCACACGGAAGGGCTCTCATTGACATTCCTGTGGCTTAGCATAAAGACTTCTTGTGCATAGCTAGGAAAGAGAGACAGATTTTCAAACAGCTGCCTAATATCTCTGTCAACAGAGAAATTAAATAGATTTAGGAACTTCAGAAAAACATACGCACATTTAGTGCCCAGCAATGATCAATTCCAATTGTCAGTTGCAGAATCAGAGTTGTTTCCAATGTGTCCTATGGATTGTTCCAAGCCAACATCTGGTAGTGCTTTATTTCTTTTTAATCATTTGAACACTGATATTCTAGGTCTATCTGTGTGTTCGTCCAGCTACAGTGCCACAGGTAACACAAAGATATTGAAACAGATCCATGTCTCAGTCAACTTTCAAACGAACTGTTCAGAGGCTTCAAAGCAGTGTGTACTTCAGGGGAGACTCAATTTGCATCACAAACCTCTTTTAAACTCATGCACAGTACTGTTTTCATATTCCTTTCCTAACAATAATGGAAGAAACGCCATCTTGCTTTCCATGTCTGAGGCGTGCTTGCATTGGAGGAAGATGAACACGTTTTCCTCCAGTGCAAAGGAAGGGTGTGCGGGAAAGTGGTCCCATACTTCTGACTCTGGTTTGAAGTTAGCACCTTTCAGCTCCTCAGAAAAAGCATTCTCATGTAGACAGACAATTTCTACAGGAAAGGGTTTTTTTCAGCTTACAGTTCCAGTAGCAGTCACTGAGAGAAGTCAGGGTAAGAACTGATGCAGAGGCCATGGAGGAGTGCTGCTTACTGGCTTGCTCCTCATGGCTTGCTCAGCCTGCTTTCTCATAGCACCCAGGACCACCTACCTGGGAATGGGATGGGTGGGCCTCTGTGGGATGGACTACCACCCACATCAGTCACCAATCAAGAAAATGCACCACAGGCTTACCCATAGGCCACCTGGTAGGGGCATCTTCTCAAATGTGGTTCCCTCTTCCAAAATGACTGTAGCCTGTGTCAAGTTGAGATAAAAACTAGGCTGAATATTGAGGAGGGTCAAGGGTTTGAATGACTAGGACTCAAGTCCCAGCTCTGACCCTTTCCAACTGTGTGGCCTTGTCACTGAGATTCACTTGTCTGAGTCTCTAATTCTTCTTCTTTCACATAGACTCAAAAGAACCTAATTATGTCTGGGAGTGTAGCTCAGTGATGGAACACATGCTTAGCATGTGAGAAACCCCATGCCAATCTCCAACCTCAAGTTGAGAAAAAGAAAAGAAAGAAAAACATGTTATCGGCTGAGCTAGAATTTGCCGAGTATCTCAAGCAATGAACTTGTCTCTGTATCGAGGGGGTCTCAACACCTGACAGCCTTCTCTCTCATGAGGCAGCATCTGAGCCACACAGTCTCTCTCCCTACCACATGCTTTTGCAGACTAAGCTTGGGAGAATCAGGCCACGCACCTGCAGAAGCAACCTAACTAACAGTGAGAACAGAGGGAAATTAACTGGGATGCAGAAGCCCCGCCTCCTCCTTTCAGACCGGCTCACACAAGTGAGTGAGAAGCCTGGTGAACTCAGAGTCCACAGGCCCAGACCTCTGCTGAGAGTAATAGAAAATAATCAAAATTATAGATCATGTTAATAAGAGGTCACTTTGGAACCCCGAGGACAGTTATAGTTATCGTTGATTTAGGCTGGTATGAAGATTGTAAAGAAAGTCTGCCTTTGGTCTTGAAATCCTAGCTTTCCTTGGGTAATTAACAAGAAATACAGCAGTGCACAGAGCCCCAGCTCCGCGTGACCTTCCCTGGCTGCAGACGCACATCTGGACCAATCAGAGCCAGTAACTACATTCAATAAAAGCTGATATAATGTAGTTTTTCTACTGATTAGAGGTCCTGTCCCCCCACATGAGGGCTATAACCACATTCCTTAGCACTGGGTACTATTTCAAAAGCCATTCTGCTTTACCCAAATCACATCTCTAAAAGTGGCAGTTCTAATTTCTGTACTCTTAGGCAGCATAGCACATGACGAATAGCGTTGAGTCCAATCCTTGCTCTACCGCATCTTAATCATGTGACCAGTCTCTTCATCTGAGAGGTGAGAATAATTATAGTCGCTGCTCCATAACAGAGAGGGAAATCGGCTTCTGGTTGTGACATTCTTGGTGGAGGGCCTGGCCTGGAGTATGCCCAACAAAATGATGATGTGAGCGGCAGCTATTCATAGTGGGCATTATACGGATTCAAAATACCTGACAGAAGCAGCCCAAGCAAGGACAGCTTGGTTCTGGCTTGTGAGTTAAGGGGACAGAGTTCATCATGGTGGCTGGGGTGCCTCTATTCACAGCCACAGGAATTTGCCAAAAGGTTTGTTACATGGCAACAACCAGAAAGCAGAGAATCAGGACCAGACGCTATGATCCTCCTCCACCAACATCGCCTCCTACCCAAAGTTTCCACAACCTTCCAAAACGATTCCACTGGTTGGAAGTGTTCAAGCCCACGAGTGAGCGCAGGGGAGACAGACCACATTCAAACTATTACTGGATTGTGTTCCGAAAATATTCCTATGTTGAAGCCCCAGCCCACAGTGTAACTCCACTGACCTTTAAAAAGGTAATTAAGACTGGCAATAACAGTAAGACAATAATCCAACGGGACTGGCGTCGTTTTAAGAAGAGGGAGAGAGGCCGGGGATACACAGGTCAACTGAGAGAAGGCCTCCTGAAGGCTCGTGGGAAGGTGCGTAGCCACAAGTCAAGGAGAGGGATTTCAGGAGAGGCCTCATAGGACAAATTTCAACTTAGAGTTGCTTCGGGCTGGGGCATCTCTGGTCAGTTAAAAGCCTTTCGAAGAGCCACAGAAGTAAGCGGAGTTCACAGACTTGAGACACAGAGAAACAGAAGAGTCCCGGGGGTGTCACCTGTACGTCCTTTCATCCCTTTCCTGTTGTTTCCACAAGAAGCACATCACTGGGAAAGGCGGGTGACTGGCCTGGTCAAGCTGTCCACAAGCAGAGAACACCCAAAGCAGCCCCTTTGCTAAGTGCTGGATGTCGCCATGCATGTCAAACGGTATGAACAGAGTTTGTCCTAGCTTAAAGAATAACAATAAAGCAGACATCTATGTGCCCACTGTCTGCTCCAAAAAAAATATTATTAGCAGGTGGTTCAGTGGTTAGGAGCACAGACTGCTCTTGCAGAGGACCAGGGTTCCGTTCCAGCACCCATCTGTCAGCTCAGAGCAATGGTGGGTAACTCCAGTTCCTGGGAAATCTAATGCCCTCTTCTGGACTCCTTGAGCACTGCATGCACATGGTGTACTTAAAAGCAGGCAAAACACCCATACACAAAATTTAAAAAATCTTAGAAAACTATACAACTAGCAATTCCAGCCTGCCTGAGGGCTGAGCCAGGATCACACTCCATTCCCTGATGCTCCAAGGAAGTACTTACTGCATGCTTGGTGTTAAGCGCCCCTACCCAGCCCCACCCTCGAACTTCACCTAAAGTTGCTTGCGTGTCTACATGTACCACTGTCATGGTCTTCTTGGCCAGCTTTATAAAACTCACTGTTAGCCCTGACTAATGATGCTCATTTTCCCTACTGTGCTCCTCAGAGCAAATATCACAACTTGCCACCGGTCCACTGCTCTGGGCATCTGTGTGGTTTCCAGGTCTGTGCGCCTGTGAATGTTCTCATACATGGACATGTATGCAGCAAGCATGTGATAACTTGGCTGGGCTCCCTATATTTCCGAAGTGCATTGAGCTCTGTACCTGTCAAGTAGGTCGTCATGGGGATTTGGGGCCTTTAATATCTCATTGTGGTAAATTATAGTAACAGTATTATTGAATGAACTGCATTTGGGGAGTGACTGCACCTCGTTTCTCCTTTGTTTCTGAGTTTGGTTTTCTTTTTATTTTATTTACTATTTATTTAGTGTGCTCTGCCCTCCTCTGTGTTTAGCACCAGAGCATAAATGAGAAAGCTCTGCCTGCCTGCCTTCTTTCCCTCTGGTCCTCTTTCTCTCCCTCTCTCCTGCTATGTTTGGATGTGTGTTCTCCCTCAAGGTTGTAAGAGTTAGAAGCTGTGTCTTCAATGTGGCAAAGTGAGGTGGTGGGGCCTTTAAGGGGTGGCCATCAGCTCACTGGGCACTTGCTCCCACAAAGTCTTAGCATAATTCTCCGGGCACCCCATCCTGTCTCATCCTGTCTTGGCTTCCTATCTTACAAAAAGATTTTTCTTTTCTTGAGTTTCTGCCCTGGCTTACTTTGATGATGAATAGTGACGTGGAGGTGTAAGAAATGTAAACCCTTTCCTCCCCAAGCCACTGTAGGACATGGTGTTGATCACAGCAATAGACATCCTAAGGCACCTAACAACAGTGATACAATCCAACGGCGTGTCTCTGACACTGAGCTTTGCTCGGCCGTGCTGAAATTTCAAGGCAAATGGTAAGTATTGATGACCCAGTGAACAAATGAATGAACTATTGAAGCTAACCTGCTGTGTGGCCATCCCAGTCACATAGTGCTAGATCTCCATGAGACAATGGTGCCGAGCGCACCTCAGTGTTATTAAAAATTCAACCCTCTACTTCAGTTACAGCCAAGCATTTGGATGTCTGGATTAAGTAAGCCAAGTGACTGATTCTTGCTTGAAGTTTTCATTTTTAATTGATTTTTTTTTGAGATCATGAAGACTGAAGACCCCCGAGGACACAATGGATGGGAAGTGGGGGGAGGGGACATCCCCTAGGTTAACTGTGGATGGCTCTGAGCTTGGGTTGCTAATGGAATTCCAATGTGTCCACAGCCACTGTAGGTTTATAGCTAAGGAATTATTTCAGTCTCCTATTCCAGATTCTATCTTAATGAAATACAGCTCGGACACTTTTCCAAGACCTTTATCCCACAGTTTTTCGTTAATGAGAATTGCATTATCCCTGGGGTTCAGCATATAGTCTTCACTGGGCTGCAAAGTCCAACTGGTGGCCAATTATGCTTTAATCTGCTTTATGAAATTTCCTAATAAAATATCTGGTGGATCAATATTTGTATTGTGTTGTGTGCCACTAATACCTGGTGGCACAAATACCTGACCAAAATGAGTGTAAATTTGCATACATTAATACTTCAGGCCCTACTGTCTCGTAGGTTTATAATCTACCAATTTCCACCATGTTCTGCAGTTGGGGAACAACATTCCTTATTTAGCATGTTTCAAATATTCACATTTGTATAGATTCTAGTCACCTGGTGGAGATTAGCGATCACTGAGTATCTTATGTGCAGATTGCCTAGAATTGCACCAATTAGATAGTTGAAAATCTTTGCTAAGCCAATTGGATGCTGTTTTTTAAACGACAAAATAAAGAGTGCAAATTTCTCACCCCAGTTCGTATATCAAATGCAATTCCAAAGTCTGAAAGCTTTACTCTCTACTCAACTTAATCTCAACATTTATCTCTACAGTATACTACTTTTTGTGTGATATGCTCTCTGACCTCAGGAAGTGAGGATAAAGTGAATAATAAATAATCCATCTCATTAAAGAGGCTTTGATGTTTCATCTACGTTTACATGCTAATTAAGAGAAGATGGTCCTAACTCCCCAAAAAGGCTTTTCCCCCTGCTCTTTGAGCAAGTAGGCTGAAATACAACATAAAAGAGTGTGAACACTCTGCTAAATGCCCAGATTTAACCCTGCTGTTTTCCTCCTAATCATTATTAATTGCCTCCAGTGGCGGACATTAATTTCCCTATTGCGGCAACATGCATCTTGAGCTTGGGCATATCCTAATACATCAAATGGGACAGGTGATATAATTCAGCTGGTCACAGCTGGAAAGGAGACAGCCACCCACATGCAGGCAGTCTGTCAACCTTAGTTACACTGCAGACACCACCAAAGCCTCAGAACCACGTCGCACATTCATCTCTGGGGATAACTTTACAAGAAGTATGGCCACTCGGTTCATCCTACTTAATCTGTTATTGTCTTAGTGGCTGGAAGGATGCGACAGTTGAAACTCAGATTTCTCTATGTGTTTGCAGTCACTGAAGGGGAAAGTAGAGACATATGGTCAAGCCCACTGTGCACATAAACTGATAGGCGCTGGGTTCAGAGGGACGGCAGTATTTTAAAATAGATGTCACTGAAGGATTTAGAGTGAGCGGCTAGGATTTCCTGTGATGTGACTTCAGGGTCCTGCCCTGATCTTTGGGCCTTTGGGTAGTAGCTCTTGACAAGTTGCACAGAGTGCCTTGTGTTTACATGTAACTCTGGCTCCGAAACGGAAATATTAGCTTTGTTATCCTTGGAGATTAGCTCAGAGCTCCTCAGTATCGGCACAGCAGATGGAGTAGGATGGAGGTTACAGCCCGTGGTGTGTGACTAAAAAGTGACACTGTCAGGCAAAGGTGTGGTGCAAGCTCAAAAGTTAAAGATGAAATTTCCAAAGAGGCACAAGGTGCTAGAATTAACAAGTGATCCAGGAATTTCACCACTGGTTAGACATTCAGAAGAAGGAAAATGTACCTGAAAAAGGCGTGCCCATCTTCATTACAGCAATATTCACAGTCGTCGAGAGAGGCAAGCACCCCTTGACAGATGAGCAGATAGAGTACCCTGTACACATACCATGGAATATTATTCAGCCTCAAAAAGGGAAAAATTTCAATATAGGTTGCAACACTCTTCAAACTAGAAGACACCAGTTTAAGTGAAATAAACCAGACATGGTGCCATTCTATGTGTATCGAGTACTCTGGACAGGCAAAACCAGAGAAATCAAAGGTAAATGCCACTTGTCCTGGTCTAAAACGAGTGAGCATAGACAGCTGTCTGAGGAATATAGAGCTTTTGCAAGATAAAACAGTTGTGGAGATGAGTTGAACAGCAATGTGAATGATACACTACACTACTGAACTGCATACTTAAAATAGTTTTAAGTTATGCTTTGAATCTTAAGTGTCCCCACAGGTTTATGTTTTGAGTATTTGTCACCTGATTGGTGGCATTGCTTTTAAGAGGCTGTGGGAGCTTTAGAAGATGGGACATGCCGAGTAGAAGCAGTGACTAGGGAGTATGTCTGAGAGGGTCATTGAGGGGGTGCTCTGACTGCAGCATCTCTCTGCTTCCTGGCCCTCCATGATGTGAGGAGCCTCCTCTACACGGTCCAGCTGCCACAACCACCTGAAACGCTCTGAAGCTAGGAGCCTGAGTGAGTCTTCTTCCCTTCTGTTGTGTGTGTCAGAGCTTATCACCCAAGAGCTCCTTCAGCCTCCCTGGAGTGCTGGCCATCCCTGCACAACCTCACAAGCTGAGGAATGGCCCCACCGCCCTTACTTTGCCATTGAATAGGGCTGTTAACCCCTGCCAATCTAAAAGCAAGGCAAGCAGCCTGTGTTGGATCACATCAGTATACTTTCCCGGGTCCTAGTGACCCAAGATCTTCAGACCAGGTCACTGTCCACCCAAATGACCCCATTCCCAGCCCTAGAAGTCCTACCCATGGCTTTTTCCGTAGGTCTTTCTCTCACTCCGTAGCCCTTCTCCAGCTTTCCCTGTACAGGCACTCATCTAAAATGACAACACGGTCCTGCAGACCCTTGGGGTGCAGCCACATTCTGGAAGTTTCTTCCAGGTGGCAGAAGCTGGACTGGGCAGCACACACCCAAACCTTTAGAAGTGTGTCTGTTCTTCAACTTAGTCCACGTTCTGAGGGGAAACGGACAAGCCATGCTGAAGGTTGCCAACAAATATTTGTTGCTGTGGAGACAATAATGGTGATCAGGGAGGAGAAAAGCACAACAGGACAGATGCGCACACACACACACACACACACACACACACACACACACACACACACACTGCCATTTTCACACTAAAACCAGCAAGAGTCTTCAGTGTCCACATCGCTGCTAGGAGGAGTCGGCCAAAGTGCCAGGGTTACCACACTCCCAGCTCTCCCCTCAGCTTATTTGGCAGGAACCCAAGCCCCCCCCCCCAAAAAAAATGTTTATCTTTTATTTTCTTTGGGGAATCTGAATGAAAGAAAAAAACAAAAGACTACTAAAAAGGCATCTCAATATTGTTAAATGCTGGACAGAGTGTTCTATACAAAAGCCTCCCTCAAAAGAAACAGAAAATCTAAACACTCTGTCAATCATGGCAAAGGCCATGAACTGGCAAATCACCACACACACACACACACACACACACACACACACGACTAGTGTGTAAGAAATTATCAAATGTAATGCAAGAGAAATGTGAGTGTAAGACTCTACCTACCAGCTTGCAAAAAAAAATGTTTTAAAGAGAAATAGTATCTAGTATCCATACTTTCAAGTCTATTAATGGGAATATAAGTTGATAAAAAGTTTCTCAATTAGCATTATAGAAAAATGTATGGAAACCTTAAACTAAGTTAATAATGAATTTAGTTAAACCTAAAAGACATTCTTAAAATATATTTCAAGCACGCTGAACTAAACTTAGACTCCCTAACTTCACAATGGTACATCTAAGAAGTCACTTTCATAAATAATTGAACATGTGCATAATGGTCTATATAAACTTACATTTGCTGAAATGTTCTACAATAAAAGATACATTGATAAAATAATAGACTACAGTAAACCCTATGAAGCAATTGAAAAGCTAGCTGTGGTATAAATGATCAAAATTAGTTATAGGAGCCAGAGACGACTCAGTGGGTAAAGGTGCTTGCCACCAAACCTGACAACTGAGATCAGTCCCCAGAATCCATGTGGTGGAAAAAGAGAATGAAAATGAATATATAAATGTAAAAATATTTTAAAATATTATTTAAAAGCTATCTATATAATATATAGTTTTAATTTTTAAAATATTAGGCAAATAAATAAAATGTCTAGTGGGATATACTTTGCAGTTTTTACAATGAGTGGACTGATCGTGGTTGATATTTTCTTACATATTTTTTTCTTGAATATCTATATTTGTGCTTTTTCTAAAATGACATGTATTGGAATAATGAGATATATTGGAATTCTTTGCAGAAGTTACTTTTTCACAGTAACACTTTACAAAAGTCACCCAAAGCCTGTAAGTGTCATGACCAAGGACACAGAAAGAGAAGGTGTCAACTCCAGGGATGTTGAGTCAGCTGCTCACCCAGTGGGTTCACACTCACACAAGCTGCCGTGTGCCCGAGGACACAAATGGCTCCAGGCAGGGACCACTTCACCTTCTATACGAAGTGTTCAAAGGTCTCCTACCACCGTCAGCCTCCTCACTGTCCAAACTCTGCTCAACGGAGCAGAGCCACGCACGCACACACGCACGCACGCACGCACGCACGCACGCGCTCTCACCTGTCTTTCGGGAGTCCCCCACTCCACCCTGGATCACAGTTAGGTGGCCTTGTTTCTCATTCGATTCTGACAGTAAGGTCTCTGGGGTTTGGGGGCGTTTATGAAAGTCTGACAGTATCTACATCGCACCGAGGGCTGGATGGACAGTTGAGAAATAAATGAATGATGTATAAATGAAGGAGGGGATGGATGGATGACCTGCCACTGAACTCTCAGTAAACAAACCAAGTCAGGCAAGGTGATTCTGGGTTTTTATCCAAAACAGCAGACCATATCCTCAGAGCCTGCCCTGTCTTTACCCCACATTCTTTCCTCGAGCTTGAAGAAAAGCAATGACGTTGGAGATGATGACACCCATCTCCGTTCCATATTTTACGTAACATGAAATCCATTTTTACATCAGTAAAAATGTATTTCCATCTCTTCCATTTCCTTGGCCCTGAAGTTACATATGTTGAAAAGGGGTGCTCTGCGTGTTACCATCCATCCTCAGGGAGGGGGGAGCTGCAAATGAGCCCCATCTTGTGAATTAGAGCTGTCTTTTGGTAAATAAACTCTCACACGTCAAATTATAGTTTGGGCATTATAGACACGGTTCTAGCAGAATTTTCTAGAAGGATCCTACAGAATAAGCTTTACAAAGCAAGCAACCAGCCGTTACTTGTACACCTTGTAAATTTTACTATACCAGGTTTTTTAAAAGTAAAACATATATTTTAGTGTACTATGCCTTCAGGTTAAACACCCAGACACACACACACACACACACACACACACACACACACACACACACATTCATAGTCTCTATGTGGAAGTGTGAGTAAATCAAACGACCACAAAGAATCAGAATTTCAGGAGACAAATCCCAGACTTAGAGTAAGAGTCGCTCCTGCCTGCTGTCAGCCTTCTGCTCTGGCGGGATCCAGCCCCAGGCACCGCTTTCTTCCAGACCTTCCACCACAGTTATTTACTCCTCTTGCTCTGCTGAGGTCCTCAGTGGCTGCGGGTCCTAGGCCCTCCCTGCAAAGCTGTAGTCCCTTGCTTCCAGCCAGGGTGTCTGTTTGGACTGTCTTCCCATTCCTGAGGAGGAGGTGTCACAGCCGGGCAGGCAATGAAGGGCTTCAGATGGCAGATGACCGACCGACCGCATGCCAGCATCACTGCCCCAGACCTGCGGCTCTGTGCCTGCTGTCAGGGACACACGTGTGACATTTTTGTTATCTAGGCAGCAAGTGTTTAGGTTAAACTGCAAGTGTCACCATGTCACTGAGTTCTCCACTGAGCCCCAGACAGGCATTCCCTATCAGTGAGAGCTATGGCAAGCTGAGATCCTGTGTCTGTCCAAGCAGCCTGATTTCCTGCAAGCCACGGTGTTCCGGGCAGCAGAGCAGCCACAGGGCTGGAATCAGGACTCTTCCCCTGAGCTCGTGAGAAACGAAGATAGCCCCTAAAAACCCTCGTGGAGGAAAGAGCATGGCAAATGTCGCGCAACTTCAGAGTCACGTTCGTGACCACGTGCCGTTGTGCTGTTAACGAAAGGAGTTTAACTTAAGAACTAGACTGGTGTACTACGCTATTTGCACTCTTGGAAATACACCCACAAGGAGCTAATAAATAATCCATGAATGCTAATCTTTTCAAGTCATTTCAAAGGCGTGGAGTCGTCAGCCTCCATAATTGTAAATGCAGTGGCTCAAGAGTGACCCCATTAAAACGGAAAGGTGCAAAGTGATGAGAGACACTCGATGCCTGCGATAGAAGCCTTAAATTCAAATGTCACATCATTTGTTTTTAGCAAATGGAGTAATTACAATAATATTTTCTTCATTTTTAAGGTCAGATCTCTTAAATTCTACATGCTTGATTTAAATGCAGCCACAATCATTTTCCTTGCCTTCATTAATTAAATGTGTGCATTGCTTAAAGGTAACAGCCACTCATGTTTTCTCTGAAGGAGAAATAAATATTCTAGTTGTCTAGCTACAAGGTTGGAAGGGGGAGTTATGACATTTCATTTCAGATATTATTAATAAGCTGAAATTAGCTTTATTTCCCACCCCAGAATTCTATTCTTACTGAGAAAACATAGTTTTTGTTTAAAGCAGAGATAGTTTTCTGCTGTTCCAGTGTATCAAACCTAGTGCAATCAAAAAAATTTAAGAGTTTCTCAATGATTGTATCAATGCTTTTTAATGGTCTTGTAGCTTTACCACCCAAAGGAAAATTTAGAAATACTTCTGTCTTGTGGTATTTGAACAGACACGCACTTTTCTAGGGTTTTGGAACATAACTGATAAGTTTCACATAGGGAACTACATAAGATTTTACCATTTCAAGTGACTCTGGTGCTTTAAATGAGGCAGGAAGGTAGGGCTGGTGGGGAGCGGGAGGAACTTGTCTCTGCACACTATAAATTAAAAAGGGTTGCCTGTGCCCCCGCCGCTGTCAGGAGCTAAACTCCGGATGTCAGTCTGGGTGCAGAAGTTAAGTGAAGCTGCAGGAAGCAGTCAATCCATTTGTTTAGGAAGGCTCCCATGCTCGAGCCAGACCCCAAACCTCCAGACAGGCCATTCTTCTGTGCCGTCAAAATACTCAGGTTTCCTGAAAACACACACACACACACACACACACACACATACACACACACACACACACGCACTCCGCGGCTGTCAGTCTTCTGCCAGAATTCTACCAAAACAAAAGGATTAAGAGCAGTTCAAGGAACCAGGTGATACTGGCCAGATAGGAAAGCCCAGCAGGGCTAGGCTCTCACGTGCTCTAACAAAAGTTGCCTCACAAGGTGACTAAGGAACACATAGCAGAAAGTCTGTCTGCAGAGATTCCAGTCTGGGGTCAGGCTGCAGCAGTCTGTCCTACAGTGAGTCTGAGGCGGCACCCTGGGGAGGAATCACTGGTGTTCTGTGTTACATGTGGACACCTGGGGGTGAGGGCTGAAGGGAAGACAGATATGGACTTGTTTAACTGGCTCTAGCTGAAGTCCAGGACAGGCAGCTTGTAACAGACCCTGCGGTTCTGCATTCCAGTCCTGCTTATTTCACCGTGGTAACCTTGGACCTTTGGACCTACAATAAGTATGTTTCCCCAAGACTCAGTCAACATCCTCATCTGTAAAATGGGATGACACCGCTACTTCCTTCACAGCACTGTTAGGAGAATTAAGGGAGGGAACAGACATAAAACACAGGCAACTGGCGTAATGTTAACCACACAGTAAGCGCTAAGTTACTAAGCGCTAATTCCTAGGACTAGATTTGTAACTGTCCACAATACCCTGCAGGGCATTCTGAAGGTTTTCTGCTCCAGGCTTCCCTCTGCTCCAGAATCTCACACACATCCTACTGCTAACTCGAATTGGCTATCTCAGAGCAGGATTGCGGAAGCCCTGTTTATTGGACAGAGCAGACTGGTTTGAAGAGAGGATTTTGAATGCATTGCAATCAGCAAGGCTCTCAGAGCTCAGCAGCGGGTACTGCATACCAGGGAGCAATTCAGGCCCTAAAGCGACAAGCAGGAGAAAGAGGGCTTGAAGTGGTGGATGTTGGTGACTTGGGCGGGGAGGGGAGGGGGAGTGGGGGGGACAATCACATGGCCTTGGCTTTGGGAGACCGGGGCTGAAAAGAAAGAGAAGGATGTGAGGGGGCACGGGGGTGTAAGGAATCCTTGAGGTGAAGGACGGGTGAGACCAAGCACTGGGCTGAAAGCTACTTCTCTGTTTGGGATCTGAGCACAATCCTTTGTCTAGACCCTGGTGACAGGTTTTTCTTTCTTTCTTTTTTTTCCCAAAGGTTTTAAGATTATATTGTCTTCTCAGCTTGCAATGACTTTGGATGGCTCTTATGCAGGACATTTTTTGCCTACATGTAGACACATGACTAAGTCCCACATGTGTGTGGGTGCCATAAAAGCAGCTGATAATTGTTGAACACTTTGTGCTGGGTGTTGAGCTGAGTCCTCATAACCACCCTCAGAAGTAGATCCTGTGGCTGTCTCCACTCACAGATAAGGACATTGAGGCACTAAGGGGCCAGTGGAATACAGTGGGGTGAGTTATTTATTTTGATGGGGCATCATATAACAAGGCTGGCCTTGAACTCCCATCAGATCCTCCAGTCTCTACCTCCCAGATGTTGGGATTACACGTGTGTGCCACCACATCTGGTCTTATGCAGTACTAGAATTGACTCACTCTTACCAACTTAGCTACATCCTCAAGACAGAAGTGGGGGTTGAACCATGGCTCCAGAGTCCTGGCCCTCAAGCCCCGGGAAGGGGGTTTGGTCCAGAAACTCACAACTCAGCAGTGATCTTGATGGGATTTAACCCCAGGCCAGACTCCAATGACCAGGCTGTTTCCTCCTTAGCGCAAACCTTGTTCAAACCATAGTGCAAAGGAGAAATGGGGTAAAGTCATCTGAGGGTCCAGGGAGGGAACTTTGGGAATACAGCAGAGACCTTCTCCATAGAATGCAAGCCTGTATACAAGCAAACACTTCAAAAGTGATAAATATTTTAAAATAGCTTATGTATATTAGAAAAATAGACAATAGGCCTACAAGAATAAATATCAAATACTGTATCTCTGGGAGATGGCTGCCTGGGGGGAAATGAGACTTTGGGAGGATGAATTGTATGAAGAGGAATTAGTTTTTATATTTTCTCTATGATTTCTATATTGTACAAATATTTTATTTTATTATTCCTTTTTTTCCTACTGGGTATTGAACTCAACCAGTAAGCTACATTCTTAGCTCTTTTTTTTCCTTCAAGTTTTATTATTGTGTTAAGACAGGGTCTCCATAAGTTGCCCATGTAGCCCAGGCTGCCCTTGAACTAGGGATCCTGTTGCCTCAGACTCCCAAAAGCTGAGATTACAAGTCTATTTCATGATGCATGGTTATTTAAATCTTTTGCAATAATATTGTTAAGTGTGTATTTTTTTCAAACTTGTAAATGAGGTTTAAACATATATAGAAACAGAAAGTTCTGGTTCTTAAGTCCTGACAGTATTATGAAGAAGAGGGAATAATTCCAATGCAATTAAATAGTCTCTCTCTCTCTCTCTCTCTCTCTCTCTCTCTCTCTCTCTCTCTCTCTCTCTCTCTCTCTCTGTGTGTGTGTGTGTGTGTGTGTGTGTGTGTGTGCTCGTGTGCATATACAATTATATGGAGGCATCTTAGAAAGACACAGGATACAGCAAAGTGTGGCAGGCCACTCAATTATTCTCCTTTTATTGCAGGAGTAACCTCACAAAAGCTTCACAGATTTCTAGAGGCAAATCTGAAAACCTTAGAAAGTGTAGAAAAACTGAAAGCAAAGTGTCTAATCTCAAAAGATTCTATTAAAGCAGCCAGTATCACAAGTCTGCTGTTTCCTGAGTTTCCAATGATGGCCATGGCCCCACACACCTTCAGGAACAGCCAGCTGGACACACCACGGGATGCCAAAATCTCAACCCTGATACTCACCTGCAACATGTTGGTCTTCTCATACCAGTTAGCAAGATCTGAACAATGCAGAGTGATGCACAATGGCCTCAGTTTACCCCTTCTTGCTGCCTAAGCTTTGCAGTGCTCTTTCGCCCTGAACTGTGCAGAAGGATGGAAAAAGATGAACACTCTTTAGCCTCCACAGAAAAGGAAACCCTGCCGTTTGCTACAGAGTGGAAGACCATGGCAAGCCTGGTCATGAAAGAAATGTCAGGCACAGAGACAAGTGCCACATGACATCACTCATGTGGCATCTCAAAGGTTGATCTCATAGGAACAGAGAGTAGAATGGCCTGTACTTGAGGCAGGGGCCCTGGTGGAGGTACCGGAGAGGTTATAGTCAAAGGATTCATAATTTCAAACAGGCGGAACAAGGTCCTGAGAGCTATTGATCTCCACAGTAACTATGGTTAATAACAATCTATTATTCTTGAAATCTGCTGAGAGTAGATTTTAACATTTTAAGTCATGACAAAAATTATAGGTATGTGAAGTAATGCACCTGCTAATTAGCTCAGTATAGTCATTTCAGAAAGTACACAGATTTTTAAATAGCTTGTACATAATAAATATACGATTTCTATCTGTCAATTAAAACAAGAGGTTTTTGTTTGTGGGTTGTTGTTTGCGTGCGTGTACGTGTGTTCCCGTGTGAGGCACACAGGTGGGTCTGGGTGTGCGTGCACAGGTGTGTTCATTTGCGTGGAGCAGATTTTGTCAGGCGTCTTTTTCAACCTATTTTTACTTTCCATACGGAGGCAGTGTCCCTCACTAGGCTAGTCTTTCTACCTGGCCAGCTTGCCCCTGCAGATGCCCTGCCTCTGCCTTCCGAGAGCTGGCAGTACAGGTGGGCCACCACACCCACCCAGCGTTTACCTAGGTTCTGAGAATGCAAACTCCAGTCCTCATGTTCGCACCGAAACACTTTACCTGCAGGACCATTTCCCCAGCCCTGTTGTTTTTAACATAGAACTGGGGAGAGAGCTTTCTCAAGGCTCTCCCTCTGGTCCAAGGCACTAAGGGTGGGGGTGGGGGGTTGAGACGTGAGTGATAAGTGACAGTTATCCAAGGCTACAGCAAAGTCTTGTCTTCACAGAGCCAGGGATCCACATGTACAACACATACACAGAGTCAGCAGAGAGCCCTGCCTAGGCCCTCTGGTCTTATACACAGCCACACTGGTCCCTTCCAGTCTTGCTGTCCCCAAACAATTACAGAAATATCTTAGGCTTCTCATGCATGCTTGATGTCACATCAGTCCTCAGACTTGCCAGCCTTCCTCTCCAGGATCACTAGTCACCAATGCCCACCTCTCCCACTTGCCCTGCTCAAGGAAAGCGGGGCTTCTTACAGGAGCTCAAGACTCAGATGAGTTCCTAAAAGGGAAACTGAGATCTGCAGGGATCCCATAACATGTTGGGCAAAGCTGTGAGTCTGAAGATGCTCGGTCCACAGTTGACACCCACACGCTATGCAAATAGGTAAGTGCGGGCATGGGCGCGAGAAGAAAACACTCACATGACACACGCCTTTAAGGTGACCATTTAGGAGTTTAGGAAAAATGAAAGAATGGCTACTTCCCCGGGCTTCTCGAAGAGACAGCAGCTGCAGGGTTTAGAACTCCAGCCCTGTGTGTAAAACACTTGAATCTGCAACTTAGCTCGGCCTCTAACTGCGTAAACCTGCTTCAACATCTGAGCAATGGGAACAAGAAAAGTGCCTGCCTGAAAGCATGGTGGAGACATTTTGAAGATGAATGTGATAATGGGCTAAACTAACCACAGTAATTATTCAATAAATGTTAGCTGGAACTGCTGTAGACCGTGACAATGTAGTGATAAAGGTACCTTGTGACCTTAAAAGAATATTTTTCTGGAGCCACTGTACATGCTACATAAATGTTAACTGTTATTGTTATTATAATTTTTAGTTCGGCCCATGTAGCAATTTATCACTACAGCCGAAAGAAACTCTCAGGCTGGTCCTTGGTGGTTAGGCTTTGCTGTCCCCTTGGCTTTGCCTCTGGGGGCGGCGAGGGGGTTACTGAACACCATGGCATGGTCAAACCTGACATTCCTCGTGATGGCCTTCTCTCACATCTCCTTACCCAGCTCTGAATGTACGAGTGGTTTCTCACAACAAATGCAATGGCCCCTCTGAAGAGAAAGCAACAGCATTCTCCCTGCTCAGTCTTCAGTGCTTTTCAGTGTGGCTTCAGGACTGCTTCTGACGTGGGATGAGAGGAAAGGAAGGTCGGTCATGGGGGGATTTAGCACTAGGAAGGATTCCCCATCGGACATTTTTACAACGCCATTCTTAACAGGGCCTTCCTGATGGAGCTATTTTGTTCATTTCATGGTTTGGAGGCATGTACAGTAGCGCTTTCATCCTGAAAGATGAAGGCTCTAAACCTGGACAGTGGCTGTACGTCTTGAATGGATGCTGTGCACGGTTTATACTCCTCCCGTGCACTACTCAGCCTAGGACAGCTCGGCCCTGGCAGCAATTCAGACTTGATTTGAGGGGTGGTTGTTGATGGCCCCAGGGAGTGCTGGGCAAGGATGTCAGCTGCTCTGTTTCCCAGACTTCCCCAGGTGTTCTGCCACTGTGAAGAAGCCATTTTCTCTTGGCTTTCTCAGGCCCCAGCTGCATAGGTTCATATCTCAGTTATCTGCTCACCACCCACAAACCCCTAGGCAACAGCCTTGCCTCATCCCTCCTCATCACTAAGGTGCAAACAGCATGAAGACAAAGACTCACCTGAGATGCTCATGGGGACTAAGTGAGATGCTGTGTGGGAAGAACCTGAGCCTATACAGCAACACCGTATTAAACAGCATGGGGGTCACCCTCTTCCTATGGAGTAAGCTGGCTTTCCTGAGCACCTGCTTCATGCCACACCCCATGCCAGTTGCTTCCCTCGGGTTATCTTGCTGAGTCATCACAGTCCTGAAGAACGGGCATTATCATCTACAGCAAGAGAGCTAAGGCTTGAGGGCTTGAACCCATTTGCCCCAGACCCACAGCTCTGAATGTAGAGTCGGTGTTTTAACATGGTAGGTGTGACCTCCAGGTCTGGCTCTCCCTATAACACCCACCATACAGGGCCTGTGTAAATCATGTCTGTCCCAGAGGCTCAGCGTCCGTGGACAGTGATAGCTCTGCTACAGCCGCTACCCAGGAGCACCATGCAGGGGATGCTCCAAGCTTTGTGGTGGCAGGCCATCTGTCAGGCAGGATGTGAGGTAAAGGGTATTTATGTTACCAGCCTGGCTTATCTGCTAGGAGGCAAAGCCTTCCTGGCTCAGATCTGTGGGTTCATGACTTGGCACGGTCATAGCAACCACAGTGAAACCACTGGCTCTGCCCAGACGCCACCCGGAGTCAAGAGCCCCAGAGGAAGTGGGGGTGGGGAGCATGTTCGCTCACACATCCGCCTGCAGGTAAGGGTTGGCCACCCTAGCTTCCCACCTGGCCCTGTCTAGTAGAAGCAATCCTCTTCTTTTCATTGATTCTCCCATTAATTCAAAAACTGAAAACCAAAACAAAATGGCTGTTGCCTCTTTCACATGCAGTTCACTCTCAAGTACAAATGAAGGCTCTTGGAATAGCCACCCACCTACTCCTCCCTATCCGTAGCAGTCAATGGCGGCTGGGGCCACCCAGAAGCCATTTCTCCATCCCCAGCCCTGTGTCTGGATTTCCTCAAGGGAACTGCCCTTTGCCATTCCTAGCCCCGGAGCTTTGGGCAGACTCCTACCTCCAAGGCCAAGAGAGAGAGCTGTGACCTGATATAAGCCGATCAGAGTGTCACATTACACCGACCACAGGATTGCTTCCGGGACAAGCCATTGATCCATGGAGATGAGAAAAGTCTTCTTTTCTAGGACTTTTCAAAAATCATTTCTAGTTGCTTACCATCAAGGGAGGAAATGGAGAAGGTTTTGTTTGTGTTTCTGTACCTCTCGGCAAGTTATATGTCCCCATTCTGAGAAACAAGAGCCTGTGACACACTACAAACCCCTCTGCATTACAGGGAAAGTCCTTTATAATTTGACAAAAACCCTCACATCCAGCCCAGTCTCTTTCCTGGCTGAGCTTCTTGCTATTCTACTGATCTAGAGCCACATTAAATGCCTGCTCCTCAGGAAGCTCTTTAACTCCCAGGGTGCTCTGCTGTTTTTTCCTTGATTTTTGACCTCGCTGACTCTGCCTTCCTCCAACAAATACCTCCTAAACATCTCCATATCCCTAGAAGTTAGCATAGAACTAGAATACAGGTTTATTGGGTGTATAGCTGGAGGGATGGAAGAATGAATGAATCATTAAACTTAGAAAAACTAGATGGTGTAGAGCATTTTGTCCCAGCAGGCATTGCTTCTATATCTGAACAGTAATAAATAACATTTCAATTGTGTAATTATACTTACTTTTCTTTAAAGATTTGTTTATTATCTATACAGCGTTCTGCCTGCATGCCAGAAGAGGGCACCGGATCTCATTATAGATGGTTGTGAACCACCATGTGGTTGCTGGGAATTGAACTCAGGACCTCTGGAAGAGCAGCCAGTGCTCTCAACCTCTGAGCCATCTCTCCAGCCCTGTAGTTATACTTATTAATTGATAACTTTATAATAATAGATTGTGATGATATATTGTGTACCCTAATAAAATTTGCCTGAAGATCAGAGAGACAAAGGAACAACCCAATGCTGTGTCTCGCCTCACCAACTCCATGAATCCTCTGACTGAAATCCTCTGATTCCTCACCAAAAGGCTTCAGCCGAAAAAGCCTCTAGCCGAAAAGGACACTTCTGCTGAGAAGCCTTTAGTTCCCGTCTCCTCACGCCTTATATACCTTTCTCCACCCAGCCATCACTTCCTGGGATTAAAGGCCTGTGATTCCCAGTACTGGGATTAAAGGTGTGCGCCACCACTGCCTGGTTCTGTTTTCTCTCCTAGATTGAATCAATCTCATGTAGTCCAGGGCGGCTTTGAACTCACAGAGATCCGTCTGGATCCCAAGTGCTAGGACTAAAGGTGTGTGCCATCACTGCCTGGCTTCTATGCTTAATCTAGTGGCTTGTTCTGTTCTCTGATCTTCAGGCAAATTTTGTTAGGGTACACAATAAACCACCACAATAAATTTCACTGTTTATACCACCTAACCCTTCCTATTTAGTCCAGTAAGATAAGCCGACTGCATCCTTCCCGACAGCAGCCAGTGAAGACGTCAGTCATGGATGTGCTGCAGTGGAAAGGGACAAGATGCTCACGGACCTCGCTTCCTTCCTTTCTCGGGAGGTAGGAAAGTTCCTACCTCCCCTTGCAGTTAGGTTTGGTCACGTGACAGAATCTCAGCCTTTGGAACATGGCCAAGCCTGGTTAATTAAAGTCACCTCCTTGGCTAGAAGTGAATGACTCTGAGATCCCTAAGAGGAAATGAAGATTCAAGACCGAGGGTACCAGGGTCTCTAACCCACCATGTGGAGCCCTGATGCAGACCCACGTCCATTACTGGACTGTAACTGGGTTATAATGGAGAAATTGCACGTTATACTCTTAAACCGAGCAGTGCGCAAGGCCTGGGTTCTGTTAAACTATGAGACCTGACTGCTGAATCTGAAGGATGTTGCAGACATCCTCATTGTTAAACACACTCATTATTACAGTTTTAATAGTATTCATGATCCAGAACTCGTATCATTCCGATTATTTTATTGGATTTTACTTTATTAAGTACTTCCCTTAAGGTCACATTGAAGGAACTATGGTGTATTGTGGGCGTTAACAAACACTTCTTTCCAACGTTGCATTCAGTAACGCCATATTGATAGCTTGAAGTCAACGACAGTGCAGCATTTACACCTTGGAAATTGGCAAGCACTGCAAACCGCGCTCCTCTCCACAGAAAAGGCTGAATATTGGCCGGCACATCGATTTAAGACTCACCGGATATGAAAGCAAATGCTCTCCAATACACTGACTCTAGAAGAGAACATAATGAAGTGATTCACCTGGTTAAATGGACCTGGGCATGGAGGAAAGGTGGCCTGCATGCCCCAGCAGCAGCCAGAGCCCTGGCAGTCAGCTAGGCATGCTGGTGCTCAGCATGCCCGAATGTGACTTCCCGTATTTGAGGTCCTTGCTCATTTTCAGTGGTGAGATTACCACGACAGAGGTACAGCAAGTTGCCGTTGCCGGCTTCCCCGTGGTCTGGGTGATGAGTGAGTGAGCACGGGGATAGCTGGGTTTCCACCGACAGCCCTGTCCTGAATTAAGGGAGGGACTTTCTCCATGTTTCAACTCTCAAAAAAGCAGCGTATCTTTCTGGTCCTGGTTTCTGAACTGGACCTAATGCAGAGAGCAGAGACGCCAAGGTTAGGAGTCCGTGGCCAAGGCAAGTCCCGGGCCACAGGTGTGAGGACAGCAGGGCTTTGGGCCAGAGCCTGCTCTACCGTGTTTGGAAGGATCCAAATAATTATCCTTTGTGGAAGCCATAATATTTCACTTAGAGGAAGGCAGTGGGATCCTTGGGCAGCTTGGCCCTCCTCCACAGGATATAAACTGCTGAAGTAGGCCCCAGAGTGCAGGGCCATTTGCGAGAGACATCGCACAATTCACGGGATGTTTCGTTGCAGACACCGAATGAACTAATTCTGCTAATAGAGTATTTGATTTAATGGCACATTAAAGGGGAAAGGGGAGCGCGGAACACATCCTTCAGCTCTGTGCCTGATGGGTTACTGGAGATATCATAAGCAAGGAAGCCAAATTCTCTCCTGCCTCTCTCGCCCCAGCAGAGGCCGGACATTTTGCAAGTCAGGTTTGGCTCAGCGACCTGGAATAGAAACCTAAGTTCCTCAGGTTCTACACAGAGGCAAGGATGCTGTGGAAGTCACTCAGCCCACACAACCCTGCCCTATTTGCTACAAAATGAATCATCAAAACTTGCCACATCGTGCCAGAATAGACACAAATCAAAAGAATCAGGGGCCACTTGGGGACGTTGCTTCTCTTCTGAGTCATTTGGTTTTGGTTGTTTGCTCTTGGATTCCTCCTGCCGTTTATTTCCGAGGCCCCTGGGGTGTTGGGCTCCTTTCCCGGCTCTTTACACGTGTACCTGGGTTTATTCCTCGTCTGTGGTGTCTCCTGGGTGTGAAGGGCTGTTGCCATCCTGTTCTTCAGATGAGGAACCCCATGTGTGGAGAGGTGAAATAACCCAATAAAGGTGGCCACTCAGGGCACAGTAGAGATTTCAATTCAGATCCCTCTGATCCCAGAGGCAGGGCTGTAATGACCCTTCCGAAGTGTTGTCTTCTCAGCTCTGTGCTGCAGAACTTACTGCACACCATCACTCAAAAAAGAAAAAAAAATTCCCAAGTAAGAACCACAGGTAGATGGATAGATATCTCGATTTTCCCATTTCAAGCTCAGTCATTCCATTTCTAGAACTTGCTCGCCCTAAACAACCCAATGGGAATTTTATGGCTTTTTTTAAAAAAAAAAAAAAAATCAAGAAAATGTTGCTGTCTATCTTTTCCTCCACAAGAGGCAGGTCCCGGCACTAACTAGAAAAGATGGCGAACCTTGCTTTCAGTTGGTTGGTTTATCACGTACAGGTTCAGAGCTGCCCCACCCCACCCGCACTCGCCCTCTGTAGCTGCAGGGTTGAAACCGCAGTCTGATCTTGGCAGTCCCCTCAGAGGGCTTCCCTTCAGACGTGAGCTGACCTCCGTTGTGTGGCCCCTCACATCCATCGTGGATTGTCAGGCCCAGCTCACCTCTCGCTCCGTGGCCCACACTTTTCTCTCACCTGCAATGCACACACCGGCTGTTGTCGCTCCTGGCAGACTCCTCAGGACTTTGCATGGGTTATCCTCTCCACTCTGAGAAGCTGTAATTCATAAACCTTGCTACTGCAGAGTCAACTCAGTGTCAGCTTCTCCAGCCAGTCATGGTGAGGTCTCAACCTCCTTGCTATGTCTAGGCTGGGCTTCACCTCTCTCTGAGCTTATTTCTATCATGGCACTTGTCACACCCTGGACCATGAAGACAGGGATGAAGGTCTATGTACCATCATATACTCAGGACCTGACACAGAGACTCACTTTGAATGGATAATAGAATCACCCAGAACATCTGATTGAATTGGTCACTGTGGAGTAAGGATGAAGGCCTCTGACCAATCAACACTTGCAGGCCAGCTGACTGAACACATGGATGACCATAAGGGTGAATGAACGCACTGGAGCACACCCCTTCAGCTTTGACCAGCGGCCACTGCCGCAGGTCACATGTAACTCACTCTGTCCTGAAGAGCCCAGAAGTTGCTCACCAAGTGTCTTGGTCACACGCCACAACAGAAAGCTGGGAATGCCAACAGCCTGTTTGCTAACTTCCTGTCTGACACTAAGACCATAAGAGAACTCCTACTTTGTCCAATACCCACGACGGGAATCTTGACTTCTCCCACAAGAGGAAACTTGAACATGATTGTAAGGTTTCCAATCCCAAATGCAAATGATGTTCCCACAAGAGCCAAACTAGGCTTCATCTCAACTTCTCTTTCAGCTAAAACTTCTAGAATCCTTGGTGCCAGGGAGGGCTGAAAGTACTACCCGATGACCACAGTATCACTGCCATGTGCTAAAGAGCTCATTTGCTGGAGCAGATCACAAATGTCCCCCAAAGGCCTGTGTGTAAGAAGATTGGTTCCCAGCTTGGTGCTGGTGGGTAATAATGGCATGGCCAGCTTTAAAAGGCATGGCCTGGAGAAACATCTTTGGGTCATTGAGGTACATACCTTCAAAGGGGCCCTTAGCCAATTCCTCTTGACTTCTCTTTTGTTCCCACCCACGAGACTAATAAGCTTCCTCTAACATGCTCTCCCTGGAATGTGCTGTCTCACCATTGACTCAAAGCAACAATACCAGTCACTTGTGCACTGGACCCTCTGAAACTATGATCTAAAATAAGCCTTCTCTATTTATAAGTTGGTTCTCTCCGGTATTTTGGTATAGTAACAGAAAGCTGACTGATAGATAGCCTAACATAGGCTGTGTCTAAGAGAGAAGCTTCCAGACCTCTGACCAGGTCTGAGAGGCCAGTGAATCCCATCTCATTCTTGTATTATTAAGATCTTCAGGAATGAGAGAGTGGGAGAGGAAGAGAGGGGAGAGAGGAAAAAGGAGAGAGGACCTTTTGTCCTTATTCTGAGGAGCAAAAAGCCAGAAGTCCTACAGAGTTTAGCTTGAGAAGCCCAATTTCACATGCTATAAAATAGTTGGAGATCTCTTGCATTTGAAAAATCACAGCTGCATGTTCTGCCTTCCAGCACCAGGCAGGAGAAATGAGACAAATAAACTCTGAAAATAAATCTGATTCTCGCGGCTCCAGATAGCCGACAAGTGTTCGTCCATCTGCCGCAAGCACTCACACTGTGAATTCATTGATTTGGTAATACTCCCGCATAATTGATTGAGGACCGGGCTGGCTTCTTGCCTCCATGTTTGCTGTCTGATATCTTCCCAGAATCACTCTCTTCCCTTTGTGTGCGGTAAAGAAAGGAGAAACCGAAGATCCTTCCCGTCGGTTTCTGATGAACTGACACACACCACTGCCTCTCTGCAGTCGGCACAGGGTCGGAGCCCTTGAATGGCAGTGATGGTTAATTGTGTGCCTTATTCCAATAAAATATTTCTCTCCATCTTCACAATACCGCAGACATCATCTCCACCCTGGCTGTCTCCTTGTGTCAGCCAAAGGGCCGTTGACACGCCTGAAGTCTCTCCCTGGGAAGGGTGAGCCTGGCAGCAGCCATGTACTGACACAGGGCACTAACTGCAGAATTGTCATATGAGATATGAGCCCAGGGAATCAAACTGATCCTTCTCCTCTCCGCAGCCGCAACAACCCGTCCGCCGCTCTGCTGCTGTGACATTCAGATGTCACCACCGTTTCATTAAGTAGAGTCAGAACAGCTGTGAGGATTGCTGTTTGATTTTATAGCACAAAGTAATCATAACTTACTCCACAAAGCAGCGAGCACAGGCGGGTGTAGCTGAGGAGGCCATAAAAGGAGCTCACTGATCAACGTGGGGCTGGTGGGGCTGGTAGAAGACGGGAGTCCCAAACGCGCCACAAGTGAGCCAGGAGCACCCGATCATGAGACAATTTATGGTTGGCTATTAATCGAAGATCCGCCATGGGATAAGTTGAATTCAGTGTCTCCTAAACCCATACCTGTGCGAGCGAGTGAGACCCTGAGTGAATGTGTGCTATTGGTAAGGGCACGACCATGTCAAGGACCCCAGTGCCTTAGCCCCATGGGAAGGGCAGAGCCGTCCCTGAATGAGGTTCAGAATGACAGCAAAAGTTTCCTCAGTCTGAGTGCAAATGTTGACAGTGTGCTCAGAAAATATCCACATAGCTTTCTATCCCCAGATGTTTACAGCCTGAACACGGCTCTCCTACAGAGATGGCTCCTACTGAGATTAGCTACACCTGCCTCCTTATTCAACTGTATGCCATAAACCCTGCCTCCATGCTGTGGGATAATGCTTTTGTACACTGGTTTAATAAAACACTGATTGGCCAGGAGCTAGGCAGGAAGTATAGGCGGGATAAGCAGACAATGAGAATTCTGGGAAGAGGAAGGCTTAGTCAGGAGACGCCAGCCCACCACCCAGGGAGCAGCATGTAATGGCACACAGGTAAAGCCATGGAACACATGACGACATATAGGGCTGAGTTTAAGTGTAAGAGCTAGTCAGTAGTAAGCCTGAGCTAATGGCCAAACAGTTTTAATTAATATAAGCCTCTGTGTGTTTACTTGGGTCTGAGTGGCTGTGCGGGACACAGGAAAACTTCCAGCTACACCTCCATGTTTATCTGTATGTAATAATGCTGCCTCCTTGTTCAGCTGTATGCAACAACCCTACTTCCCTTGTATAAAATAAACATGCTGATCTTCCAGGGCGCTGTGGTTTTTCCATCTGAGAGCCCAGGCTATCTGATCCCAGCCTTTCTGAGTCTGTGTATCCATAATTTCTTCATACCTTCATCATCCCTAGTCATGCAAGGATGTGACACATATCTGAATACTAAGATATAGTTAAGCCTAAGATAAAACAAAGCTCCTGGCCATTCCTAGAGTTGGTGCTTGGGGGACATAGTACCTCCCATCAGTCCCCATCTCCTAACTGTACTCTTGGTCCCCAGCCCTGACTCACTTAATTCCCCGTGCCCCATATACACACAAACATCATTTTGAAATCTTGAAGTTGTTCCAGCTTCCTAGGAAGGACCAGGGCAGTGTAGCTTAATGGGTAAGCCACTGTCTTCCAAGAGAGACAGAGCTGGATCTGCATCCTGCCCAAGCCACTTGTTAACTGTGTGCCACTGGGAAAGGCCTCCACACCCTAGCTTACTTGTCTATACAGTGGCCTTCATAGAGCAACAGATATCAGCTTCATCACTCCCAACTCCATTCTTTGCCTTGGGGTTTGGGCAGCCAGCCCTCACTATGTCTTCCCCTGCCAGACTTCCTAAAGCACAGACATAATGCCTGTCACAGCCAGTAAGGCTGGGAAGTGAGCTGTGAATGTGTGTTGGTGTATGACTACCCAGGCTCTCTCACCCCTGGGGTGAAGCAATCCTCTGAAACCCATTTCTGTCATTCCCAGGTTTCCACAGCCAGACCAGACTGTAGCTAGTCATCATGGTAACTCAATTAACAACAAGTTATGTGTGTGTGGTGGTGCACCCTTGAGAGGTAAAAGCAGTTCGAGACCAGCCTTAGTTACACAGCAAGCCTGAGGCCAGCCTGGACTATGAGATCTCTCAGAAAGCAACCACAAAGCCCTGAGGTACTCTACTAACAAGCTCCTTTCTTTGTCTCGTGTCTTCACTCACCTACAACTTCCTGAAACCACCTCGCACCATGTAACATTTATAGTTTATGCGTACTACACTCTGACTAAGTGAACTCCTTGATGTCCTCCAGGGTCACAACCCCACATCTCCGAGGACAAACCAGAAAATGTCTTTATCAAAAACATTTTCTCCTTGGCTTCCAGAAGATAATTGGGAATATTTTCATCAAGGAAAAAAATGCCCATAAATAAGTTTCACTTGTGTATCCTTGTAGGGACTTACAAGAATTCAAGCACTCAAAAACTGAGCAAACACACACTGAAGGCTTCGGTTCCGTGGTAATGAGATTCCTTGAGTATTAGCGGTTATTAGCAGGAAGGTTGAAGTCGAGAGCTTGTTAGCACATTGAGTTGGGGGAAAGGTGTTAATGAAATTGCTGTTTGCATTTATTTCTCATCAAAGGTAAATGAAACTGGGAAGAGCAGTCAGACCCAGTCCATCTTCAGGGAAGAAAAACCATTCCGAGCACACGAACCCTTTATAGTGAGACAGTAGCCTGGGAGTGACAAGTCCTGTGAATTCCGTTATTTCAAGACTGGCTTTGGGGTCAGGTTGCTATGTAAAGCATAGCCATGTGGCATCTGGAAGCCACGTGGATCCTCACGATGTGGCGGTAGCACTCTGCACGGACTGCCATTTTCCTGGTGGCGGTGCCTCTCAGAAGAGCTACCATCTTTAGGAAGGCTAATTGCTCAGAGATGTGTCTCAGGATAGCATTTGCTTCGAGTCCCCACCTCCACCCCCTGCCGCCTCCCGCCATGTCACTAGTTCAAAGTCAGACCCATTTCAAGGCTGATGGGCCAGGCCATCCTCGGGGAGAACTCATGATCCCTTTTCTGTTCATGTGAGGGATTTAGGAATTCTTGGGAGACAGCATCTGATTGGAGCCAATGAGGCTGGTACAAAGCTTAAGGGATGTTGACAAGCCTGCTCTGGGGTGTCGTAGGATTTCCCTCCTCTGGTGCCCTGGGCAGTCGTAACTGGCCCCTGGAATAGAGCACTTCAGAAACTTGCCTCTTTATGGTGGCAATCTGGTGTCATACCCAAGCCCTTCATAGTGAAAGGTATTTACACTTGAAAGCATATTTTGATATAAAGGCTATGGAAACCCCTTTCTTCCTGTTTCTTTGGAGACTCACCAGACAGAGACCTCAGGCTGGCTGCTTCCTGCCTACTTCATTCTCCCACTCAATCCATTTTCACTGAGCAGGAGACACAAGCAGTGAAGCCAATATAGTTTTATTGGATCCAATGTACTGCCACTAAAACAAATATATGTACACTCAGGCCAATACACTTTTATTAAAACAAATAGAATTTAATTCAAAGCAGCATTCAATACGTTTTCTCCAAGCAATGAAATTAAGCTTTACCAGTACTTCTGCTCAATATGTTTTCCCAATCAAATCTATTTGAGCAAAGTGAAATATATTTATCATAGATAACACATTTTTATTAAAAATAAATTCACTGAAACCAAGTTTCCCTTTGAACTGATAGATAGAAATTCTAGCCAATTGTACAATTAGATCATAGAAACAGATGTATTTTTACTTTAGCAAAAAGCATTTCTATTCAGAGCCACTTTGAAACACACTAATGAATAATAAAAGTTACTGTGACATGTCTTCAGTGAAGTATTTCCCCAAAAGTATGTTCTCTGGAATTGAAGATCTAGATCTACCACATAGGGGAAAAAGTCTTTAAGTAGTTAAGAGAAAAAAGAATAGTTCTGAAATAGGATTATAATAAATTCAGATATTTACTGACTAAATATTTATTCTATCTATTTGTACTTAGGAGTAAAATTTCTGGGTGTATGCAAATTCATTAAGACATGTGCGGGGATATTTTTCAGTTGTGTGTGCTGTCATACCATGCTACTGAGAGCAAATTCATTAAGACATGTGCGGGGATATTCTTCAGTTGTGTGTGCTGTCATACCATGCTACTGAGAGCAATCTTCCTTGTCAGAGCCTGAAAAGGTATTATCCAGGGCTAGTATTGCATCTCAGTTGGTTGAGTGCTTGTCTGGCATGCACAATGCCTTGGGTTCAATCCCCAACACCCGGTATACTGGGCATTGTGGCACATACCTGTTAACCTCAGCATTCAAGAGCTAGAGGCAGGAGGATCAGAAACTCCAGATCATCCTCAGCAACACTGAGTCTGAGGCCAGCATGGGCTGAAGAAAGCTTTTTCTCTTCCAATCTCTATTATACATTATAATATATTACGTATATTATCCATTCCCATATATCTGAATTAACTAGGGACTGTCATGCAAAACCAGGCCTGGATGGAGTAGAAGGTGGAGAGCTTGTGTGGCCACTGGAGAGAATTTCAATCTTAGTGCCTAAATTATAAAACAATTAAACTATTCCAGAGGACCAGAGAGAAGAACAACTTTCAAATGCCACCCACACTTTGGAGAGCAATGAACTCAATTCAAACGAAAGTGTGCAAATGTGTACCACCTCTTTGCAGACCCTTGGGTAGAAAAACACATCTAGAGAAATGTTGCCTACTCGCTACCTTCCTCCACAGTGACCCCAGTACTCTGTACTCTATTTCGAACTTTCCCTGGGGCTGCAGAACCTGGGGACAGAAGCAAAGGACTCTCCCCATTTTGTTAAGCATTCCAGAAAATGTTATTTAAGAATGGTGGGTCCCTACAATCACTTCCTTCCCACCTGGAAAAGTCCACAGAGATTATGCACCCAGGTCATCAGGTAACTGATTCACAAGCTTCTTAGCCCTGCTGGCTTTGAATGGACTGGACTCCCTCTCACAAACACAGTGGGCCATGGGGGATGCCTAGGTAATGGTTGTTTAAAAAGTGAGACATTAGAAACCCAAACAGCTAGCACCTACATACATTACATCTCCCCAGTGTATTCTATAGTATTACCATCAACATAATATGTTTCAGGAAGGGAAAACGGTTCCAGTGTGTAAGATCGAGCTACCAAGGCAGAAGAGACCGTGAGACCAAAGAAAGAGAAGGACTAACCCAACATGGTTCGAGTTTAATTTATCGAGGACTCATAAACAAAAATGTGTGCTAGCAAACTTCAAGACCTCTGCATCCCAAACCCCAGGGAGGTGCTTTATGTGTTAAATCAAAGGTGGGCTGCAGCCAACCAGAATGCGTCTGACCTGTGTCAAAATTGTTTCCTATGGATAACATCAGTTAAAACGCTGAACATGTCAGCAGTCCACGTGTTCATATCTCCCCACAACTCTGCTCCATGGGGTCTGGGGTGACCTGGCAGGAAGAGAGCAGTTCCAATCAAGATGGCTGCAGTCCTGTTGCACTGGATCCCTGTGCAGTCATTTGAAGTGACTGGGATAGTTCATTGAGTGGGAAATATCCATGGTATATCATTAAATATTTAAAGAACCATGTAGTAGCTTTTGTCTTTGTAAAATAGACAAGAGCGTCTATATACAGGCAAAACTTAGGGATAGAACACTAAAACGGTAGAGTGGTTAAATGGATGATAAGATTATAAATATCATGCGCTCTCTTTTCCATGTTTTATAAATTTGCTATATAGAGCATGTGATTCTTTTGATATAGGAAAAGTACTTCTAAAGCAATTTTTTCGAAAAAAAATTGATATTAGGTAAATTAATAGGTGACTGAACCTTGGGTCAGCATGCGCAATTTAAATTCTGCATCCCCTCAGAAAGGTCCACATCCATGCCCTGGTCTGTGTCTTTTTCCTAGATGGTATTGCAAGGCTTTCTTCAGCGGGTCACCCAAATCTCAAACAAGAGTCTGGGTAAAATTCCCCTTTTTTTGTCCCAGGAAATGCTGTGGCTGGCCCAGAAGCTGCGTGTGTGTGGTTTCACCAGACAATGGGTTCTATGGTGTTCACAGCAGATTTTCCCGATTTCCTTTTGCCCCCTCTGCTGCTGTCAGATATCACCACCGCATCAAATCCGCTCCTTTTCAGTCCCTTCCCGCCTGCCTTCTTCCACTACCCCTCTCATTTGTGTTGTTTACTTACAAGAGAGACACAGTTTGAAAATAGAGTTCAATTATTAAAAATAAATAAATAAATAAAAAATTAAAAAAAAAGAAGCAAACCTTAAACAAACAGAATATTTTGACCATGCTTAGGCAAAGCAAGCTCCTGCAGCCTTCCTGGGGGCGTGGTATGCACACAGAGCCCGGGGAAGCCTGAGTGAGTGAGGTCTGAGAGCAAATCTGGAAAGGAGAGCTGAAGCATTTCACTTTGCTCAGGTCTACGTCCTCTTTCTAAGTGCTGGGATGGACACACCAGCTTCCCACCTCAGGAACATCTGGGGATACACCTGGGCCCTGGACACCTGGGAGAGGGAGCCTAGCAATGGAAGCTGGCCTCCTCCCTCTCTCTGCTTCCCCATACTATCTAGGGAGGACAGCCATTCTGTGCCATTCTGTGCTTCCCAGTACACCTGGCTCTTTATCCCAGCACCAGCCCCTCTGTTCACCTATGTCCCTTGCTCGGCATTTCCTCTGCTCAGTTGTGAGGCTGGAGATGGAGACAAGAAGGAATGAGGAGGGGGGAAGTGGGAGAGAAAGAGGTACAGACCGCATGGAGCAGATGCACACCGTCCGTTGAAAGTGTTCAGTTAATACTAACATGTATCTAGCTGCTTGAAACCCCGGGTAGACAGAATTGCCATTCATTGCATTGTTTTGGGTGAAAATGTAGAAATAAATGGAATTGTCAAAATTGTAAGTTTTCCCATCTTCCTAATAAAGAATTGAAAAATGAAGAGCAGTATGCCAGGAGACTGAGGTTTGACAGATTTGGTTGGATTTGGTTTTTCTTCTTTTTTCTTTCCTAAACCATATCTGCACTGATGCTTGGAGTCAAGGGGACTTGTTTCTGTCCTGCTAACAACCAGTGACATTTTCTCTTCTGTGGGAAGGGCCACCCAGAGGTCCCACTGACCCCATGGCCAGACCTTCTCAGCCTGTGTTCTTCCAAGGTCAGCCTCCTTCCTTCCTCACCCACCTTCAAAAACCGTGCTTACATTTTCCTGATGTTGTTTATTTTGTTTTGTTCAGAGGTACCAAGGCCTTGCATGACTCTAGGGACAGAGCTGACTGGGGACAATGAGGTAATCAAGAAAAGACAGACAGACAGACAGACAGACAGAGACATAGACACAGAAAAAAGCTGGGGAACGGTGGACTGGCCTCTCTGATGGAGAAATCTCAGCACCCTGAGCTGTTTATTATGTAGAGCTGAGTTGAATGGGAAGATGGGGCTATCACATAAGGACAAACAAGGAAGTGGGGTCTATAGTGCACAGCTGAACAAGGTGAGGGGTTAGCTAATCTCAGTAGGAACAGTCTCTGTGGGGTGCAGTCTTCAGGCTGTAAACATCTTGGGGGAGAAAGCTATGGTCGACATTTTCTGTGCACACTCTCAATATCCACACTTCCCTTTTCTCTGAGCGTGGCCTGGAGTAGGCTTTGTCATTTTCCCAGTCTGAGGCTTTGGAGACCTTGACATGGCTGTGCCCATTTCAACAATGCACGTTCACTCAAGTCTTCACTCGCTCTGGACTTTCTTCACTTCCCACACCGGGGACTTGGGAGAAGAGATTGTTTGGCTGGTTTGCTTTGTTTTGCTTGAGACAGGTCTCACTCTACATCTGTAACCCACTTTGTAGACCAGGCTAGCCTCACACTTGTGTGGTCCTTTGGCCTCTGCCTTCTGAGTGCTGGGATTGTGGTGTGCACAGCCACAGAAGGCTCAGTATTCTCTGATGGAGGAAAATGCCTTCTGAGTACCGCCTGTGCCTTCGGCAATCTAGCCCTGTCAGGGACCTTCTGAGGCTGACTCCATTTCCAGAAAGGGACACTAAGCCTCAGAGGAGCTGACAACACAATGGGGGTCACCCAGCTCCTGTGTGAACGGACAACTAAGGTTCAGGCCAGTCCACTGACTCCAGCACAGGCACACATGTTTCTTGATTGCTTTCCTGACAAATTTGAAGGTTCAATGTGTTCCTGGTGAAGAAAAGGAGACTGAGGTCCACAGAGGCGACATGTGTTGCTCAAGGTCACTTCAGTTGTACAATTACTTGGACTCTCTAAGAGTTAATTATATTAAAGTAGTATATGAAAAGTTGAACATAAGGGGCTGGGGAGATGGTTCAGTGCAAATATGAGGAGCTGAGTTGGATTTCCAGAACCTAACTAAAAAATGGCCACTAGGCTGGAAAGATGGCTCAGCAGGCAAAGGGGGCTGGTGCCAAGCCTGATGACCTGAATTTGACCCCAGGAACCCACACAGTAGAAGGAGAGAGTCACCTCCTGCTAACTGTCCTATGATTATCACATGTATGCCATGGCATGTACATTTCCCTCAATAAGATAAACAAATAAAAATGCATTTTCAAAGAAAAGCTGGGCATGGTAATGCATGCCTATAATCCCTGTACTGGGGAGACAGAGAGGTCCCCAGAGTTCACTGGCCAGCCGTTAGCAGAATCAGTCTGCTCCAGGTTCAGTGAGAGATACTCTAAAAATATGAGGTAGAAAGTGACTGAAGACTTGACCTCTTTGTCTCCACATACAAGCGTATACACTTTCACACATACACACCCTGCACACACTTACACAAACAGAAGGGGAAGGGGAAAGAGAGGGCCGTGGAATACATATGGCATGAAGGATTGTGGCTTGAATAAGAAATGTCCCCATAGGTTCATGTATTTGAGCACTCATTTGGTGACACTTTTTGGGGGAGGTTTATGGAACCTTTAGGAGGTAGAGCCTCAAAAGAGGAAGTATGTCATGTGGGGTGGGGCACTGGGTTAAGGTTCAACAGCTTTGCCCTACTTTCTGTTCTTTCTCTCTGCTTCCTGTGTGTGTGTGTGGATGAGAATGTGATCAACCAGCTTCCTGCTTATGATGGATTTTGATGTTGTTTTAACTTTGACACAGTGGCTGCACCTTAATCTACTGCTATCTCAGCCAGCGATTGCAACTCTGTACTTACCAGTTTGCATCTCTAGCAGCAGCCTGGCCATTCAGGCTGCAGCCTGGTGAGAATTCTGCTCCTGCAGGCATGGCCCTGTTGCCACTGCTAAAGGTAGCTTTAACTAAATCTCTATCGTTCTATTTATGAATAAGACTTGAGATTCAAAGGCTGGGGTGAAAACCCGCTAGCTCAGAGAGGCTGAGTAGCAACTAGCTGACCCTCTCTCCTTGATGGTGCCCAAGGAAGACCTGTGCTTCCACTTCACCAAACTACAAAAAGCTGTGCTACTCCAAACCCCTCCCTACGACTTCCTGTGTCTCTCTATCTCTCCTGGATGCCCTCTGGTGCTCTATGATTAGTCTCTGTCAACTAGTTGCTCTCTCAGCCTCCTGACCCAAGGTTAATTTTATTAATGCAAATGTAAACTCCGGGTTCACAGTGTGATCAAATATCCCCCAACACTTCTGGAATCATAAGCCAAAAACCCTCTTTCTTTCTTAAGTTGCTTCTGGTTGTATATTTTATCACAACAACAGGAAAGTAACTAATAAAAGTGACTAACTGTTTTGTGAGAAGAAACAGGACCAACAAGAGAGAAAGAGGGGCAATGGAGGAGTGTAGTCAGGGCTGGGATGAGAAAGAACAAGGTATAATGACGTATATTTACAAAAGCCCCACACAATCCCATCACTTTATATGCTAACCTAAAAAGTAAAAATTGTTTTAAATAAAATAATTTAGATAATATATTCTGATACCAAAAACCTGCTGCTAACTTTATTGCAAACAGTTTCTAAGAGAAAACAAATTAGTTCCAACCTCTCTTCCCATCTTTTATGTACTGTTATTGTTCTTACCCCGAGGCCTATTCAACAGTGTAGCTGTGTTTTTTATTTCTTCTCTGCTCATCTCATCACCCCTGCCCTCACAGGGGTGGCAGTGGGAGGACATGGCTCCCAAATGAGCCAGCAGGGGAAGGAACAGGCCCAGAAGAAGACAGGAAGGTGGACTTCTCCTGCCCATCCCCGCCCTCCTTCCAGGAGATTCTCTGTGTCTCTGGGGATCTCCCCTGTCTGGCTGGCTTGGCAAGAACTGTGGCCAGAGGCTGGTGTGTGACAGAAAGAGGAGACAGACTCTCTGGGAAACAGAAGAATTCTGAATCCATACCCATCCACCTTGACACAGACGGCAAGTTGGCTGAGCTGCCAGCCGCTGCTTCTCCGGGCTTGGCAAAATGTCCACTGCCTGTTTCTATCAGATTATAGGCTCCACCAGGCCAAGATTCTTCAGTGCTCATTGTCTATGGAAACATGGAGGCATAACACTTACTTAGGAACCACAGGGTGGGTTTGAAAACCAGATAGATTGGAAGCTAGGGGTAAATTACTGACCAGCCTTTTTAAGATTACCAGCAATCTTAAAAAAGTGAGCCAACTTCTCTCACAATGTACTTTTGAAAGGGTGTATTTATTTTCAGTCTATGTACATGTCTGTTCTGTCTATCTGTATGTGTAGGCACCACGTGCATGTCAGCCCTTCTCAAGAGCCAGAAAAGGGCATCAGGTTTCCTGGAACTGGTGTTACAAATGGTTGTGAACCGCTGTGTGGGTGATGGAACTGAACCCACATCCTCTGTAAGAACAATAGATACTCTTACCCCCTAACTCATATCTTCTCAGTCCCAATACGGACTTGTAGAATTGAATGGAAAAATATCTGAAGTCACTTGTATTGCCGGGTTAAGGAACAAAATGATAACCCGGAATTCAGCTACTCTGTTTGAAGTTTCAAAGGCATCAAAGATTCTAACCCTGAAAACCACGGGGGCTAGAACATACATGGAGAGTCACAGGCTTCTCAGAGACTGCACCCTGATAGCAGCACACAGAATAGTCAGTCCTGAGCTCTCCTAGAGTGATGTGACTGTGCATCACCACTTGGAATAACTTTTACATGAAAATATACATCCATACTCCCGTACTCACTCAACACAGAACTCCTGCTGAGAGAGATGGGGGGGGGGGGACACATCACTACCTCATCCACAAAGCTCTTCAGAGCATACCAACCAGCTAAGCTCTCCCCCCCCAGAGTCTAACAGGCCAGAAGACCATGGGCTTTTAAATATCACTCAAGGGTCTCTAGTCTTTTGACATTGTGACGTGACCTTGTGTTCTGCATCCGTAGCTGTTCTGGAAGTGTGTAGCACACCGGCTACAGGTTGAACACTTCTGATGGTCGACCCTAGCAGACATCTTACTGCAATCTAGTAGTGCTCTGGAGCACTGTCCTGGTTTGCTCTCTATTGCTACGTGGTACCCAGAACCATGTGTGTGCTGTGGCAGGGGGGCGGGGGGGGGAGTTACACCATCCACAATAGGCTGGGCCCTCCCTCATCCACCATTAATCATGAAAACACCCCCAACAGAAACGCCTGTCGGCTATTCTCGTGGAGGCAGTTCCTCAGCCGAGAGTCCGTCTTAGCAGGTGACCCTGGTTCATGTCACGTTGACAAAGCTGAGCAGCACAAGCAGTAACTGAAGAGGAAGACAAGCGGCGTTTCACAGCCGTTTCACCCATCATGGCTGCAGCAAAGCCAAACCTGTCCTTGTCCTGGTGCTCTGGCAGCGGAGGAGGCTGACTTCAGCTTTAAAAGGCCTCCTAATAACATTTGGGCAAATCAGCTTATGCGGCTGGACACTGTGTCCCAGCCACAGAGAAGGGGTTTTTTCCTGTCAGGAAAGAGCTCACTGCCACAGTGAAATACCAGGAACCTCTTAACATTTTTCTTGATTTCTTTAAGAGTCAACATTAGACATATTAAGAACAACAACCCAATCATTAAGGCCTCTGTGTTTCTTCCAGGAGCCAGCTCTCCGGCTTTAATCAGGTTAGGGCCAACTCATTCCCATCCCAGTCATCTATCTTCTTTGTTTACATACACACACACCAAGTGGCATTCTTCTTTTAAAAAAAAAAAGTCATCAAAATTGGGAACAAAAGGCCTTTTATTATTTATACGTTAAATAACATCTATTTGCTTTCATTAGCCTGCACACAATAAAGTAGGTCGATTCTGATAAAGCCTGGCAGGTGTTAATTATTTGGGGGGTCTGGGGTTGTTTTGCTACAACAGGAGATGACTGAGCCCACACTGAAATCTGAGGCTGCAGGGCCTCAGAAGTCACCAGCCCATGAGTGCATTTCCTCTGAAGAAGCATCCGGCCTCAGACTGGCAGAAATGGATGTGAGCTTGTCACAGAAAGTTATGCTTTGGTGGGGGGGAGGTTGGTTTGGTTTTCAATCCCTCAGCTTTATCACCCATTTTATGGGCTGGAGTTAAATGGCAGTACAATGCAGTTTGCTCTCTTACTGCTCAGCACTAACAGCCATGATGAGCCATAATTAGAAGTAAAACCGCCACATAAATAACATGGCAGAGAAATTGCCACTGTGAGAAGCCAGACTTTGGCTATGGAAACTCCAGTGGGCCCTGCGTATCCATCACACTCAAGGGACACTGAATGTTTTAGTCCATATTTGTCTCACTAAAGCCAAAATGGGAGCCATTTAGACTTTCAAATAAGCTTTTGAAAATAGAGAGTACAATTTTGAACAGACTGTCTTCTTCTGAGTGTGATGTAGAAACCTGTCACCTGGAGGCCAGGACAGCCAGCTGCAGAGACTGGGAGACAGAGAGGTAGGAGCCCCGAGTGCAGTGGGAAAATGCCAGGAGGCAGAGAGGAGGCTGCCACCCTCCACCACCACCCCCACCCCCACACACACCGTCATTATGGCTCCATGCGCTTCATGGGAGTCTAGGGATGCCTGCCCACCCAACACAACAGCCTAGGCTTGCTCAGGCCACCTTGCCAATGTCACTTTCGTGCCCTCCTCTTCATGATGAAGTGAAAGCAGGGAGATGAGCATTTTTTTTAACAAGTGTCTCCTAGGCCTTCGGCATGAATGTCCCTCTGTTCTCATCACAGCCTTAAGTAGCCAAGGTAAAGAGAGAGAAAATCAGTTGTATTCCATACCTAAAAATGGTCTTAAGAAATGAGGGCCAGCAGCCACCGGCTTCCTGCGTAGTTGGCCAGACCATTTGCAGAGAAATTAACCCAAGGACTAGGACATAAGTGACACAGAAAACTTGGGGCAGATTCTCGTTTACTGACCCAGAGGATGAGCAAACAAACCCAACACAGCTCATGTAAGACATGGAATGCCTTGAGGAGGCGTGTTTATGAAAGCGAGAGTCACTTTAAAAATTGGTTTTAAAATACTCATCTGCTTTCTTAAAAGTCTTATACATTTTTCTATGGATCACTCAGAATAAGTAAGGTCTCTGGGCCACCTGCAGGATTAAAGGGAATGTTCATCTGGAGACTGAAAATCCACAGGGTTCTCTATAGAGACTATGTGCTTTCTCTTCTTCCTGCCCACACAGACTCAAGCAAACAAAAAGGAAAACAAAATCCATTAGGAGCCATGTTGAGCAGTTTCATTTGAAGTGTGCCTGTTATTACACAGTGCATAAAGTCAAATGTCCCCACACCGAACCAGCCAGCACGGCTCCAGTTCACATAGGAGCTTGTCCGTGTTTCTATCGAAGCAGGCCGGCCACATGTGGCACAGCACGGGACATTTTTAAATTGAGATATGAGGTGCTCAATTTCTTTCTTTGGAGCTGTTTTAGTCTAACGAATTTACTGCACGTCTCAGAAAACACATAGCTTTGCCAAAGTTGGTGAGTAGCCCGGCCCGGTTTATCTCCAGCCCGCAGCTCTTTCCCTGAATTCAATACTGCAGGCACAATTTAATGCAAACCCAATTTATGACTTAATGCTCTAGGGACCTGGTGGGAGATTGTTACATTATTCTTTTCTAATCCTATTTGTGTTTTAATTTGCTAAGTCTGTAATGAGGTGCATGCCTTGAATAGATTCAAGATCTTTCACATTGCTTTTGACTTTGTTTAATATAATAGATTTTACAGTTTGCATTAAATACCCAGGTGCTACGGTCAGTATTATCTCTTTATTTTCTCAACTAGAGTGAATAAAATTACACCATGAAAGTAATTGTGTACATGTTTCCTTGTTTATTGTAATGGTTTATTTCCTATTATAATTCTTGATTCAAATTACATCTAGTTCTCCAAAAGTCAATTCTCTGTGGCTCCCACTTCCCCGTTTCAGACAGTTGTAGCAGCTGAAGAAAATGGTGTATTGGCTGACAATTGATCCGTTGAAAAATAATAGAATAAGTTTTCTGGTCTAATTTATGATTTCATTAAACAAAAAGGAAGAACGGGAGAGAGGAAGAAAGGGAGGAAGTGAAGGAGGGAGGGAGGGAGGAGGGGGAGGGGGATGTGCTGCGTCACCGTGTACCTGCCACTGTTTTATTTCTGGCGTTTGTGTGAAACACACCATCTCTAATCAGAATTGCACATCACCCAACTCCATGGTGTGTCATTTGCTGTCCATAACTGTGTTAGAGCCAATTATAGCTAAATTCTCTATATGCACAATCAAAGGGCGTCTGGAATGCATTTTGCTATTTTCTGAATCCTATTATTGCAGACATGTTTATTACGTTCAGAAGATGGCTTTCTGAAATTACCCTGAAATTGTGCAACCCACCTGCCACTTACAAACAAAAGGATCTAACCCTTTCTTAACAAGGAGGAAGTTCGTCTAGTCCCTGGGAACTTTTCCAGCTCGATTTTCTCCTAGGACAGTTTGGAAAAGACTCATTTCCCAAGCCCCTGAACATTTGTAAAAGCAACCAAGTTCTCCAGCTAACTCTTATTTTTAAATTAATAACACAGCAGGTCACAAAGGGGTACAAAGCAGCTTTTGGCTCCTGTGGCGGATGGATGCTGGCTGCAATTACCTTTATTAACATTTTTTTTCAAACTAGGAATAAAGAGATTATAAAACATGCCCTCAAATGATCAGTGTTTGATAGCCTTGAAGTAGCTCCTTGAGGTGGACTGTCACAGGAATAAAAACTTGGAGTTATGGCCTTCAGTTTCGTTGGGGGCCATCGTAGGAAGAGAGTGGGTGTTGTAAGGAAGACACACGATCTCTATTTGGAGAAGCAGCACCTCGTCATGAATTATTAAGGGAGGGAGTGCAGGCAGGTCCTTGTGAAGGGATGCTTTCCTTTCTCCTCTGCTGAAGCTCAGACACTTAAACCCCCCATCCACCCCCACCCAAGCTTATTCTATCGCTGGCATTTGCCTCCCAGAGCCAGGGGATATTATTACCTTTTTATTTGCTATTTTTACAGACCCCAACAAAGTGCTTTGAAAATATATAACCACTTAATTCAAGCCAAGCCTCTTCAATGCGCCTTTCATTCAAGTGCTTTCTAATTTGTTTTCCCGCAGCCAGGAGCCTGGAGAAGACACGGTGATTTATGTTTTCATTTATTTACTTTATTTGGACTTTTCATTTAAGAAAAGAATCTCTACACAACCCCTACAACCCTCCATTCTGCATCATCTCAACCATTCCAAATTGCTCTACTGACTGTCTCAAAGTCAGACTTCCAAGTTGCAGAGTGGTGTTTTGGGGGTTTTGCCATGGTCTTCGTGAGGGCTTGGCGCTCTCCACCACAGGAATGGCGTACTCAGGTTTTATTTCTACATTGGTTAACAAAGGAAATTCTTACACAACGTCATAGAACTTCCACCTGGGGATCTAGCAGCCATGGCCTTGAGTCTTGAGTCTATTTCCTGCCTGGTGACTTCAAGGGAATTACTCCCCTCTACACAGGATCATTGACCCTGTCATCCCGTCAAGGAACTTATCAGATAACTTTTGTACGCCGGCTGCCGTGCGGGTTGAAGGCAGTACAGACAAGTTTCTGGTTTGCACTGACTCAGGCAGAGAGATAGATAAGTGCTGAAAATAAGTGTGGTAGCCATGGAAACAGGAGACGCCAGAAACACTTTCTTGAAGTGTGTATCTATCTGTAAGTGAAACAATGCAAAATAGGGACATCTGAGCATGGTGTGGTGGCACAGGCCAATAGCCCCAGCGCTTGGGAAGTCAAAGCAGGAAGATCAACAATTCAAGATCTGCCTCAGTTGCAGAGTCAGTTGGAGGCCAGTCTGAGCTACTTAAGACCCTGCCTCAAAAAAAAAAAAAAAAAAAAAAAAAGTGGGGGGAGGGGTTTCCTCATGATTTGAATATAAAATGTTCCCTGCAGGCTCACACATTTGCACACTTGGTAACTAGCTGGTGACACTATTTAGGGAACTGTGGTGCCTTAGGGAGGTGGGTCTAACTGAAGGAAGTGCATCACAGGAGGCCTGAAGGTTGATTGGCTGGCCCCACTTCCTGTCCAGCATCTGCTTCTTGGTACACCTACCCTCATGTGAGCAAGCTCCAACTGCCAGAGTCACAAAGACCTCCTGCTGCCATGCCCCGTCCCCCAACCACGATTCCCCTAAACATGAGCCAAAATAAACTGTCCATCCTCGGGGTGCTTTAGCTGGGTATTTAATCCCATCAACGAGAAAAGAACTAAATGTGGTGTCCGATAATGTCTGCTTCCGGGGGCCTGGATGACCAAAGGGGTTAATATATAATGGGGACTCAGCATTGCTGGTGGCACAAAGACTTGCTTAGGAAATAATCAGAAAAGCAATTACTGTCATAGTTGCTAAGTTCCATCCAGAATCCTCGAAGGAATTAGTGTCAGCAAACCACAGCATTTCACCTGCAAGAAGATTCGAGCTCTGTCCTGCTGCTCTAATTGTTTATTTCAAGTGGAGATAACTAAATAATAGTGGTTTCTGCTAAACATTAAAGTAAATATAAAGATAAATGAGCTAAAAATTGTTAGGCTCTCTTCTGCTTAAAAAAAAATTACTAGCAGTTAACTGAGTATCAAAAACTAGAAAATCTAGAGCAGAAATGAATTGGACAGCTCAGCTGGACCCACTCTAAAGGGGGCTCACCTTCCCCACCAAGGCCTGGATTTCTTCAGCAGAAGAATTCTGTCCTCCAAATAGTTTTTCCAGTATACAGATTTTTTTTAAAAAATGTAAATGTTAATAATCAAAACATTTTAAATTAAGATTTACACATTAGGAGCATGTTCTTTCAGCAGGAACCGGCTCCATGTACAACCCAATAAACCTGCACTTCTGAGACTAAGCTTTAGCACAGCGAAGTGCAGTACCGGGGCCAACATGGCGTGGATGATGGGCTCTCCAACACAGCTTCCTGAAACCAGGAGAACCAAGAGCTGATGCGAATAGTATTTGAATATACACACGAGCTCGCAAATGTCTGAAAAATAATCATATCTCTTAGTTGAACTTTACTTATCGAATAGTTCAGTGCGCTGTTTTGGCAACCTTCAGATAAGGTCCAAGTCAAGGGCAAATTACCCTGCCCAACAACACTGAAAGAATTTCGGGTTCTAGGTACAGCCTGAGAACTCAGGTGAGGGGGAGAGTGTTTTGACAGGGCAGAGTAGCTAGACAGCAAAGGAAGCCATTTAGGAAGCCATAAGCTGACAGAAGACTTGCCTAGATGTGGTTTGACATAGAAACTATAACCAAAAAATGATGTCCCAGCTTCTATTTCTACCTAGCAGTTAGTTATTTGCTAAACTCAGTTTCAAGGTAACATCTGTCACACACGTGTGCACAGAACTGTCACTCTGGGCTGTGACATGGTGTGATAGTGGTTGGAGGTTCTAAAAGACACTGGTAGCTATGAGCAGAGAAGAAAGCGTTACCTTAGGGTCCAACAGAGACCCAGAGGTCAGAGGTCAACAAGAACAAAGGATTGAATGAAACTCCGCAAGAACTAGAATTGCAGAAAGTCCCAGAAGTCCCAGGCATGGCAATGAGATTCACCCAGCTCACGGACAGAGAATGGAATCAGTCCCACCCCTCCTGAGTTAAGTCTTTAGACAGCTGTTCCAAACAGGCCCCCACCGTGTGGCTGTGGTAGCTGACAAGTCCAAAGGAACAGGTGGAGCCACATTTTCAGATTCAGGGACCCAGCAATACCCTGAGTGCATTCTGATAGGGGTCTTTAAGCAAGCGAACCCTGCCATCCATGAACGGTTGCCGATCTAATGACTGATTAATGGCAAAGAGTCCTTAATGATCCAACAGTTCATTAGAGTTGACTAAACCAGCAGGACTCTTGGAAACTCTTTCGAACTCCTCTCCAGAGGCTCTATGAGTACCACCCCTGCTCACATGTCAGACCACTGCCCCATGTATTGAACCCACAGATGTGAGACCACAAGAACAGGGTAGACCTTCATGACTAAAATTGGAAGCTTAAAGGCAAATATGGACCCACATGACAGAGTCACGGTGTCACACTGCCAAAACCACATGAGAAGCTCGAGAGAGGCATGCTGGGAACCAAATGAGCTCCCAATAGATGACTACTTATGCCAGGAATCGGGCTGTTATCGTGGTAGTGTGGAAAGAGTGAGTCAATTCACCGTTCATTCATCATTTAATAAATTAGTGTTTATTAAATACCTATTATCCGTATGGCAGCAGAGACAAATGTTTTATACACATCACACCAATACATACAATTGCCATGACTGTGTGAGAAAACTGATACTTTGTCGAGTCACGAGGCCACGTGACACTATGTAACTTATCTTAAATATCATACTGCCAGTTGTGATCAGATCGGGCAGCCAATTCTAGCTCTCTTTCTAAAATTATTTCTTTCCTTTCATACTGTTCTCAGAGTTTCAAGCACTTGATTTTTTTGGAAAAATCTCAGTCTCTACGGACATGAGGAATGGTGATTGTTGTTGCTATCCATTTAAAAAGAGCTCATTAATTCTCATTTTTATGGAGAAGGTAATTAAAACATTCAGGGAAGTCTCAAGTGATTATGGTGAAGAATTCCCACCCGGACCTTTTTTCTAACAGAGCTAGCTGCCCATCCCTGTGCTATTAGCAGGACAGGATGCTCCATGGCTAGGTGGGCTTCCTCCTGCCCACAGTGAAGCGGATCCCACGCAGAATAGGTACAAAGTAGAGTCAAATTGCGTGTCAGGTGGGCAGAGTGTGCAGGGAAGTCTTGTCAAAGTTGGAAGAGACTGATGGCGCCCTGCAGGACAGCAAACCACACCTTAGCATTAGCGAACTGATTTAACTTAAAACAATCATGAGGGGAATAATGTGGGTGCAGTGGAGAGCAGGGGAGGGGAGAGGAAGGGAGAGAGATCATCACTTTAGTGAAGACATTTATCCCCACCTCCTGCGTGTCCTCAGGCTGCTGCTCCCTTGAGCACTTTGTTTTCCTGGCACATCAGGCTAGAACTGGCCAAGCAGAGGTTCACCGGTGAAGATCCTTCCTGGAAGATGCCCAAGACAAATGCAAGAGATACGAAAGGGCTCTAAAACCTCTCTCCACCTGCGATGATCTTAGAAGAGTGACCGGAAGTCCTGAGAACACCTACGTCACTGAACACCAAGAACAGAACAGGCTCTCGCCTTAGTGGTGTGCGGTCTGAGCACCCTACCCTGCTCCAGCAGAGCACACAATCACAGCAGAAATATGCCCAGACGGGTCAAGATCTGGAGGGCGGCCACTCATCGCTCCTCTGAAAACTACCACCGGTGTTGGTTGACCTCCATTACTGAACTGGCACAGATTAGCTGAAGTAATACTTCAACTGTTTTTTAGTGCCCGACTATATGTTCTGTTATAAGGAATAGCAAATGTTTAATCATAAATATTTTAATGGCTTCAGGGATTCATGGTATTCAATGACCGTGTTAAATGATAATAATCACATCTGGTTTATTACTATAGTAATTCAGCAGATTCTCTTCAGCAGTTATTTTTTATTATATGAGCTGTGCTACTGTCGTGGTCATTTATAGCAGTAATATTTTAAAGTGGCTCATTTGTTTGTTTAAGGACAGTTTCACAATATATTTCTGTATTAATATACATTTTGCACTATTATTTCCAAGCTGCCCGCTGGAAAATTGATCCCAGCCTGTTCGGACTGGAGAGGCCGACAACCCACGAAACGTCCAGGCAGAGATGGAGTGGGGGGATGAGACGGGACTATGCCCGTGCCCACTGGGGTGGTGATAACTGCTGCTTAGTGGTATTCATAAACGAAGAAATGTCTTAAGAATTAGAAAATAGTAGCTGTAAAGGGAAGACCACGGATTTGGGGGATCCCAGGGGCAAAGATGTCTGGGAAGAGCCTTACGATGCATCACTGGCAAGGCCAAGGTGGTCAGGACTTGGCAGCCTCTGTGTAGTGAGTGATAGAGTGGGGTCAAAGTGAGGCAAGGGTAAGTCAAGGTCATGTGGCTCAGCCACTGAGGTTTGCTTCAAATCCAGTCTACGTGGGCATGAGAGTTAGTGGCTGCTGCTGTGTGCACCTTTGCGGCCGTCCGATTGGATGGCTCCCACAGGAGGGCGTCACAGGCACCATGACCAGTGCCTGCTACACCTCCGCCCTTCTTGGTGTGTATCAATTCATCCACTGCTCCTTAGGAGAGTAAGGCAAGCAAGGGACCTTCCTAACCCGGGGGAGGCCACTTTTGTTGGCATTCCGATAAATCAGGCTGTGGAAAGTCTGGAGAAAGCTGGCCAACTTCAGTCTTGCTTCCTCTTGCCTGGATGCTGATTGGCTGGGAGACGGAGGGCAAATGGCTTTTACGGCTATGACTGATGAATGACTATAAAATGGTCCGTAACCAGAAGTACCAACTGACATGCCTGCTGATTTAACGGACACCCAGGGTTATGTTTGTAGAGTCGCTTAAGTAAACACGTGCTAGGTTTGAGGGCGTTTGCTGAGTGATCATTTCTCTTGCTCTTCCTTCCCATTTTATTTTACTTCATCATAAAATTGAGGATAGTAAAGCCACGCTTCCCGTTTCTATAATAATGAAGATTGACTCATGGCAGCGGCCGGTCCTCTTCATTTCCTGCTTTCTACCTCCAAGGTAGCTGGGACAGGCACAGAAGCCCTGAACGCAGGTAAGGTTGGAAGCCACAGCCCCTGGACAGCTTCCCCCTGGAGCCTTGGAGAAGCTGGGCTCACCGCCAGACCAACAGGATGGGAAGGTTTCTGTTTAACTCCAAGTCAACAAAAGCGTCAGGGACAGAGATGCTGACCTTCCCAGCACGTGCCCCTTGACATCACTGGGCCTTGCAGTCTGGGGTTTCTCTAACTCAGTGGCTATCACGGCAGTGAGCAGGTCCGGTTTGGTCTGGGACCTGAGTTTTGTACTGTGACTGGTCTTTAGAGGACTATATATTTTACTGAGTTTGGAAATTGTCTCAAATAAATCGTTGAGAAGTGTGGAAGGCATCATACAGCGGTTCCTGGCTCTATTTGTGGGAACTGGCTCATTAGACCCATTTGATTTCATGTTTCACGTTGAGTTAAGAACAGCAAACTGGTTCCCCTTGTCCACCCACTAGACGTCAGCTGACCTCATCAGCTCCCTCTGGGCTCCAGCAGACATCACCCACTCAGGCAAGCTGGCACCCAAGACAAAACCTACTTGCAGCTCCTATTCTAGAGCCTCCGGCTTTTCACTCCCCAGGGGGAAAATAATTTCCAGAACTTTCCATGCTTGAAGCATTTTTCATTTCTTTTTTTAAAAATTTAGACCATGGGGCTTTAAAGAGAACGAGAGAGAACATGGAGTTGGGTGGGTATGCAGGGACGTGGGGTAGATCTAAGTGGAGTAGGGTAATGATTAAAATAATTTGTATGGAATTCTCAGAGAACTAATATTATGTTTTTAAAACTAGTGGAATTACTTGTTTTGTGAGTATCATGATTCAGTGGCAAATCTTGAATCAACTTTCCTCTGTGGAAACGGCCCCACTCAAGTTTTTATTTCTTCCTGGATCCATTTCCAGTATTCACTCAGACTGCAAGAGGCTGTCCTGTTTTATTCATTTGAAGAAGCAATTTTTTGCATGTATTTATTCTTTCTACTCATTTTGTTTTTCACTATGCCATTTATTTTAGCTTTGGCCTGTAATAATCAATTTCTCTTTAGTGTTTCATTTATGTTAATTTTTACTCATTTTTTTTGAATTTCTTGAGATTAATACATGCATTTTCTTTTTCCTAGTTCTTTTTAATAATGGAAGAAGCCAAAACTGTGTGTATGGGCCAAATCAGAACCACAAATGGTTATTGTACAAGTTGGGAGCTAAAAATGGTTCTTATGTTTTTTTTTAAAAAAAAAGTATAAACAAAACAGAAAATAGTCTATGGAAGAGTCCATGAGTCACCCAAGTTCTCACCTTCTGCAGAAAAAGCTAATGCTGACCCTTACTCCAGCATCTGAGGCTCTTCCTTCTACTTAATGCAGCCCTTACTCGGTCCTACCTGCTCATATGACTTATCCCTTCCCCTTGGTTTCTAGACACATAATTTGCCTTTTAATTTGATTTTAATCAAAGGATTATTCCAGCATGTTTCATGTTATCTACCTAGCCCTTCTTTTGACCATAGTTCATATGAAGACATACTGATAGAATGTGGCTACCCACTAACTAGTCCTACCTGCTCCCATAGGCATTTTGGGTGCTCAGTAACTTTTTTTTTTAGTGCAGGTTTTTTTTTTGGTATCTTTTCTAAATCCACATCCCTTCTTGATCTAAACATTTTTGATAAAATCCTCTTGTTCTTTATAATAACTGACTTTGGGGCTAAATCAAGCATTGGGATTCATATAAATAAAAAATGGGACAATATGTTGCTGTCTTTTTGAAGTGTACACTCTAAGACATGGCTCCAGCCCCAGAGTCAACTGTCACCACCCCATAGGAAATTGCTCTGTCTTAATAAATTGCAATAAGACTAGGCACACACTTTCATATCAAAGCTGGACAAGGCAACCCAAGGGAAATGGAGGAGGAGTGGATCTGGGGAAGAGGGAGGTGGGGGTGACTGGGAGGGCTGGAGGGAGGGGAAACTGCAGTCGGGATGTAACGTATGAGAGAAGAATAAACTTAAAAAAGAAAAAAGAAAAAGAAAATTGTTCTGTCTCCATTGCATTTCCAGCTTGGTGGGACTCCACAGACCCCTTTCACTGTGGCATCTTCTCTGCAGGAGAGAGCTCCTTATTAGGATGTGAGCATGCATACAACTGCACGTGAACCTGGAAACTAATAAACCTATAGTGTTGTGGGATAATCTTTTTTGTCCACTGTGAAGATGTGTCTCTGCCAAGGCACCTTCTGATTGGTTTAATAAAGAGCTGAATGGCCAATAGCTAGGCAGGAGAGGATAGGCAGGACCTCTGGGAAGAGATGGAACTCTGGGAAGAAGAGAGGCAGAGAATTTGCCAGTGAGACAGTATAGAGGAGAGGTAATGAGCCACATGGCAGAATGTAGATTAATATAAATGGATTAATTTAAGTTATAAGAGGTAGTTGGGAACAAGCCTAAGATAAGGTCAAGCTTTCATAATTAATAAGAAGTCTCCATGTCATTTTTTGGGAGCTGGCGGTCCAAACAAATTCCAACTATACTGCAGCTTGGTTAAACTAAAGATACTCAAGAATATAGACACAAAAGAAGAACTGACAGTTATATCCACGGCAAATGTAGAGTGGGCCGTCATAACACTCAGTGAACCCAGTAGATATATTACCTCATTATCTGCTCTTCAAAGAAAGAACCATTCAGTCCCTAGGAGCCATCTAGAATGTCAAGTCCATATAAAAACCACAACCTGGAGCTTAAAAGACTTTCTTTTCTCCCAGGCTGAAGGTAACTTCTTCCTGAAAATTCACTCCTCTCAACTCTGGCCTCAGTTCTTCATTCATGTCAAGAGAAGCGTCCTTTTCTCCATGACCAAGAGTTGGCTGCATCTGAGGGCATTGTTCCATGGCAGTAAGTCTCAGAGAGGCTAAACTAGAAATAATCTGCTGAGCTATTCACTTACTGTGAGAAATGGAACTAATGTGTGCATAAAACAGTCATGTGTCAATAAAGTCAATATGCTAACCTAACGTCATTGTAAAGTCACTTAAAGATGAGGTGAAGCCCACTTTTTTTCCCCATGCATTTCTATGGTTATCAAAACTACTACTGACTTCAGTAGCTGATGGATACATAAATAAAACGTGGTCTATTCATCCAATGTAATATGATTTGGCAATAAAAAGGAATAATGTTCTGATAAATACTGCAACGTGGATGAAAGTAGATTATAACAAGTGATTCTTTTGATGTGAATGGTTGAAAATAGGGACATCCATAGAGCTGGAAAGCAGGTGAGTACTTGTCTAGTTATGAGGCAGGAGGAAGTTGGGGAGTAGGAATTAAATGCTAAAAGGTATGGAGTCTGTAACATGAATTGCTAAACAGTCTTATTAATTTAAAAAAAAAAAAACAGGAGCCAGGTATTGGGGTGAATTCTGAAAGATCAGAGAAGCAGAATAAGCCACAACCAACCTCATTTCACCAACTTCTCAGCTGAATCTGTTTCCTCAGAATGAAAGCCTCTGAGTCCTCATCCGAATGGGTCTCAGCTGAACTGCTGCTAAAAGTCTAAAAGCTTAAAAGCCTCTACTCTGGTCCTCACATCTTATATACTTTTCTGCTTCCTGCCATCACTTCCTGGGATTAAAGGTATGTGTCTTTCCCAAACAAGACAAGAGATCCCAAGTCCTGGGATTAAAGGTGTGTGCCACCATGCCTGGCTCTGTTTCAGGTATGGCCTTGAAGTCACAGAGATCCAGATGGATCTCTGCCTCCCGAGTGATAGGATTAAAGGTGTGTATGCCACCATTTTCTGGCCTCTAAGTCTATCTAGTGGCTGTTCTGTTCTCTGACCCCAGATAAGTTTATTAGGATGCACAATATACTGGGGGACACAATATCACCACAGGAGTTTCTTTTGGAGGTGATAAAAATATCCTAGACATGTGATGCTGCATGGCTCTTTGACTATACAAAGGCATACTGATTGTATAATGTAGGTGGGTAAGTTGTATATATTGAATTATATCCAAATACAGCTGCTTTGAATCATTTTAAAAGAATCTCTGTGGGGCTGGAGAGATGGCTCAGCGGTTAAGAGCACTGGCTGCTCTTCCAGAAGTCCTGAGTTCAATTCCCAGCACCCACATGGTGGCTCACAACCATCTGTAATGAGATCTGGTGCCCTCTTCTGGTCTGCAGGCATACATGCAGGCAGAACATTGTATACATAATAAATAAATAAATTTTAAAACAAAACAAAGCAGAAAGCAATATCTTAAAAAAAAAAAAAAAAAAGAATCTCGAGATGGTTTGGGGAGCATATCCAGATTAAAATTGTGTTTTCTTGTGAAGGCATTGAAGGCCTTTTCCTTCTCATAGTGGATGGCAGAAGAGTATAAGGGTGGGCAAATCACAGGTCCCATTAGAGCCTTGACTTGTGTCACAGCCACGGACATCCTATCAGCCAAACAAGTCACAGGGCTCTCCTCAGTGTCCCAAGGGAGAGGTTCCGCTAACGGAGCCACTGCCAGGGTCACATGGGAAAGGGCTGTGAACACAAAGTCTTTTTCTAGGAATGAGGTAGAACATCCCGACTGAGAATAAACTCCCCCGTAAGTGATTAGAGGTGTGTGACCCTGACACAACAGAATGCTGGCACTCGCGTATCTCCTCTCCCTGGCACGCTGAAAACTCAGCCCGTCTCCTTTCTTCAGCGCAGTCTTCTTTGCTTTGATTTTCTGTCAACAAAACTTGAGGCATGTTTAAGCTGTTGCAAAATGAACTGAGCCACGTCATCCGCGCTTTACGGCTTGCAATGCTGCTGACTCCACCTACTTTAAGAACTTTGTGCGATACCTCCAGCATGTGTGGTTTCCAACAAGACATCTTAGGGTATGTTGGGATTAAATTTACCTGATATCAATGGAGACCTCTGAGTAACACCATAGTAAGGAAAACACAACTTCATTTGTTTCTCAGGAAGATCCCAGGGGAGCATTTCAGTGGGTAAGACAGTTCTGCTCCATGGAGTCCTCAGGGACCCAGGTTCCATGCAGGGAGTGACCCTTGCTGTCCTGATCCAAGAGGGCAGCCATTACATGCACGTTCCATGTAGTAGTATCAAGGAGTCGGGAAGAAAGAGACGAGGGACAGGAGACACAGTGGACAGGAATCAGAGCAAGCACATCTCTGAGCACATCACAACACTCCCATAGACCTTATATGCCAGGAGTTTGTTTCCTGGCCACACCTAACTGCAGTGATCACTGGGAAAGGTATATTGCCTGGTAGAGAAAAATATATGTTGTGGTGGAGAGGAGAGGAGAAGAAAGGAGAGTAACAGGGGAGGGAGCTGGAAGGTGAGTAGAGAACAGAAGAGAAAAAGGAGAGGAGAAGAGGAGAGAGGGGAGGGGAGAGGAGAAGGAATGGATACGGATGGTGTATTTGTTTCGTTGCTTTGATGCTGTCTTAGTCAGGGTTTCTATTGCTGTGAAGAGACACCGTGACCATGGCAACTCTTATAAAGGAGAAACATTTAATTGGGGCTGGCTTACAGTTTCAGAGGTTTAGTCCATTATCATCACGGCAGGACATAGCAGCTGACGTGGTGCTGGAGAAGGAGCTGAGAGTTCTACATCTTGATTCGCAGGCAGCAGAAGGATACCACACTGGATGTAGCTTGAGCATATGAGACCTCAAAGCCCGCCCCTACAGTGACACACTTCCTCCAACAAGGCCACCTGCTAGTGGTCACACTTCCTGACACCTGCTCCAACAAGGCCACAGCTCCTAGTAGTGCCATTCTCTATGGGCCAAGCACTCAAACACAGGAGTCTGTGGGGGCCATTCCTATTCAAACCACCACAGATGAAATACCCTGACTTGAGAGGGAAAGGGCCCATCTTGGCTCACTAGTCCATAAGGAATACAGTCCATTAAGATAGGGAAGGCATGGCGGCAAGAGCGTTAGTCCAGCCTATCACATTGCATTTGTAGATAGAGAACAGGAGACAGAGCCCTCCTATAAACCCTCAAAGCTCACCCTCTGCCCAAGTGACATGCTTTCTCCTAAAGGTTCCATGATCTTCCCAAACAGCCCTGGTGTTACCCAAGTGGTTTGGATGGTCATGAGAACTACAGTTCCAGTTTACCAGTAATGACTTTACAACTAGCAAGGGTGTCTTTTATCCACGTCTTATGAATAACGTATTGTCGCAGAAATGCCAACCTTACGGAGACTCGGGAACCACAGTGATAGTGTTCAAGTCCAAAGAGTGTCATGTACTTTGCTTGTTGCTTTGACAAAGTACCTGACAGATTTAACCTGAGAGAGGAAGGCTTTGTTCGGGCTCATGTCCTCAGCGGGTTTAGTCTGTGGGTTCTTGGCCCCCTGTGATCAGACAGAACACCATGGTGGCAGAGTGTGAAGCAGATGAGTTTCCCACCTTGTGGCAGAAACAAAGCATAGAGGGCAAAGAAGGGACTAGGAACCATGTAAAAAATTTCCTGTGGCCCAATTCCTCCGGCAGAAAAGCCTCACCTACTAAAGTTTCCAGAATCTCCCCAAATAGCACCATCGGCAGTAACTGTGACACTCCACACAAGAGCCTGGGGGACAATTCACGTTCAAACCATCACACACCCTGTAAGAGTGGTGTGACCTTGAGACAGGCTCCTTCTAGTAGACAGTAGTTGTGCTGCCTCATAGGGCAGATCTGAGAATCAAGTGAATTAAACCATGGCTGCCATGATCACTGTAAGACAGTTGACTTTATTTTCTACTAGGCAGTATGTTGGTTCATTTTGTCAATATAACACAAGCTGGCATCACCTAGGAAGAGTGAACCTCAACTGAGGGATTGCCTTCACCATTTTCTTGATTAATTATTGATGTAGAATGGCTTGGCCCATGTGGGTGGTAACACCCCTGGGCAGGTGATCCTGGGAGCCATAAGAAAGCATGGTGAGCAAGCCACGAGGAGCATCCCTTCATAGTCTCCTTATCAGTTCCTGCTTCCGAGTTGCTGCCTTGAGTTCCTGCCTTGGCTTCCTAGATGATGATGGAATAAGTCTGGGACATGGAAACCAAACAAATCCCTTCCTCCTCCAAGCTGGTTTTGGTCAGCGTTTTATCACAGCAACCAAGAAAACAGACTAGAACAGGCAGAGAGCCAGTGGAAAGGACAACAAAGGCATGCCTTGGCCGGACTCTTTTCTCAAGGCACCAGCACCTACCTCTGCTAGTGTAGACAGTGGTAGAGTGTGGTGATATTGTGCACCCTAATAAATTTATCTGGGGTCAGAGAACAGAACAGCCGCTAGACAGACATAGAGGCCAGAAAATGGTAGCACACATGCCTTTAATCCTAGCATTCCAAAGGCAGAGATCTGCCTGGATCTCTGTGAGTTCAAAGTCACACTGGAAACAGCCAGGCATGGTGACACAAGCTTTTAATCCCAGGAAGTGGTGGCAGGAAGCAGAAAGGTATATAAGGCGTGAGGACCAGAACTAGAGCCTGGTTAAGCTTTTAGGCTTTTAGCAGCAGTTCAGCTGAGATCCATTTAGGTGAGGACTCAGAGGCTTCCAGTTTGAGGAAACAGGATCAGCTGAGGAACTGGTGAGGTGAGGTGGCTGTGGCTTGTTCTGCTTCTCTGATCTTCCCGCATTCACTCCAATACCTGGCTCCAGGTTTGCTTATATTAATAAGACCTTTTAAGACTCGTGCTACATTAGAGCATCTGGGGAGAGGGCTCACCATACCCTGGTGAACAATGGTGGGGCCCTGAGAAGTCTTGATGTGATGGGGGCAAGCAGTTGGAGGTCTTTGGACACAGCACCTTCCTGAAGGCATCCAGCCTTCACTTGGCCAAATCATGGCTGTATCTTATTTGCAGACATTTGCTCAGGTACAAAAGCCATGCATTAAAAAAAAAAAAAAAAAAAAAAAAAAAAAAAAAAAAAAAAAAAAAAAAAAAGCCATGGGTGAAGACTGCAGAAAGTAGGAAGAAAACAAATGTTTATCAAGCCTTCCAGATAAAAATTAAAATCAAGGGGCTGGAGAGAGAGCTAGTGGGTGAAGCACACAAGCTTGCGGAACCTGAGTTTGATCTCACATGAGAAGGCTGGAGGTGGTGGTGTGCATTTGTAATCCAGCCCTGTGGAAGCAGAAACAGGAAGGTCCCGAGGACTCACTGACCAGCTAGTCTACCCCACTATGTGAGCGCCAGACCAATGAGACATCCTATCCCAACACAGGGAGGGGCTCAGTACAGTGCCTCCAGGGCAAGCACGTGGACTTGAGATTGGTCTCCAACACCCAGGGGAAAAGCAGGTGTGGTGGTCCATGTCTTCAAGCCTTCGCCAGGAGAGGGACATAGACAGCCAGATCCCTGGAAGCCCACTAACCAGTCTAACCAGTTGGTGAGCTCCTGGTCCAGTGAGAGACCCTGTCTCAAAAAGCAAGCTAGGGAGAGATACAAAAAGATACCCAATACTGACTTCTGGTCTATACACACACACACACACACACACACACACACACACACACACACACACAATTGCTGTGTAATATTAAGCCTTGAGTGATTATTTAGGAGCAAGAGGTCAGGACAGAAAAACTCCGCCTCTGTTTACACACAATAATAATAATAATAATAATAATAATAATAATAATAATAATAGAAAAACAAAAAACAAGATGGCCTCTTAGGGTCTCTTGCCTACGTACATGCCTTTGCACACATGTGCACACACAAAGACACAGAATTGAAATCAAGAGCTAAGTGTGGTAATGTACTGTAATCACTTGGGAAGCTAAGAAAGCTATTAAAGGACTTTGAGGCCAGCTTGGGGTTTGGGCTTCAAAATACGTCTCTGTTTTATAAAACCAAAGAGGGAGGGAAGAGGGGTAAGCAGAAAAGAAAAAAGGGGAGGAGAAGGGAAGGGAGGACAGGAGAGGAGGGAAGGGGAGAGGGAAGGGGGGAGGGGAGAAGGGAGGGGAGGGAAGAGGGGAGAGGAGGGGGAGGGGAGGAGGGGAGGGGAGAGGGGAGAGGAGGGGGAGGGGAGGAGGAGGAGAGGAGAGGAGAGGAGAAGAGAAGAGAAGAGAAGAGAAGAGAAGAGAAGAGAAGAGAAGAGAAGAGAAGAGAAGAGAAGAGAAGAGAAGAGGAGAGGTCCATCCTGAGATCCCCTTCTGGTTGCTATGGGGATCCTGGCTACAGTTCCCTCTCAGCAGCCCCCGGAAGTGCTGAGAGTACTTTTTCTACGCAAATCCTCTACCTTCCTCCCCTTTTCCTTTGCGTCTCTTCAGAACTCCTTGCAGGTTTCTTGGGGACACCCTCATGCTGTGGGGACCCATGAATGCTGACTCGTTGACTGCTGCTCTCAATGCCTGGGGACAGCAGGACTCCGGTCTACTGACTTTGTACAGTCTCCTGCCCAGGCCTGGGACTCCAGCCAGCAGCAGGTTGTGGAGTCTGCAGCGAAGTGAGGGCAGATTGCTGGAGTTTGGTCAAGACAACAGATGTGTGTGATGGGCCAATCTGACCACAGAGAGACATTTCCCCGCACCTTTCAAAGGTGCACAATGGCCTGGGTGAGCCAAGGCAATCTGACATGCATTACCTTCTTCATAAGCACAGAGAGCTGGGGCCCTTCCTCCCGGAGGCTTGCAGGCTAGGTAGGAGAGGAAGCCAAGTGCTTCGGAAATGCTGTCGTGGCTTCGGGGAAACACATGTCCGTGGAAAGTGCCCAACAGTGTACTAATGGCCTAGCCGTTACCACACCCTGGCCAGAAGCAAGGAGCTATTGATCGTCTGTTCACTCTGCATTTCAAGGAGCGACTGGCGCCATCTTTACAGGGGAAGGGGGAGGACACAGGACAGGACACACAAACCTTCCGCTCCGTTTAAAGGAGCCGCTCCACACCTTCCGCAGCCTTGCCCGACTCTGCCTGGTGTCTGTCTGCCCCCTTTTCAGTGCCTGCTGTCTCTAGCCGTCTCCAGGAACCCAAAGAGGGTCCTTCAACACGTGCCGTGCTTCTGCCTCGTCCACCAAACCATCCGCCATCACAATACAATTTGGCACACGCCGTGTGCTCTGTTAGCACGTCTGTGAGAGGATCGAAGTCTGGGCTATGGCTCAGTTGAAGGAATGTGAAGGGAAGTTTAGTAAGGGGGGAGGTGAGAACATGCACAAAGCCACGGAGCTGACAGGGCAAAACTGCTTGCTGCGTGAGACACCCAGCCACAAGGCTCTTCATAGTGTAGGGAAGGGACTGAAAAGTCTAGGCACATTCAAAATGACAAGTTTTTTAAAAATAAGTTGATTTCTAGATATGTTGCCAGCTTCTGAGAAAAAAACAACGAGACCTAGAAGTGTGATTGGGATTCAAAGATGTTCCTTGGTTACATGTTTTGTTGCAGCAGGAGGACAACTAACAGGATGTTGGTGCCCAGCACCTTCCACTCAGTGTGCTGTGACTGAGGTGTCCCCATGCTGCTCTGCAAATCATAGTTCATTCCTTTCTGTCATTGAGTAGTATCGCCTTGTATGGATGTCCTGCAATTTGCCCATCCATTCAACCAGGAAATAGGTTCAGGATATTTTCAAATAAAAACATCTCTGAAAGAAATGACCCGTTCCTTTGTGTGCCTTCGCCAGGCTCCAAGCCCTTGGAGAACTGAAATTGTACCTTTTTGGTCTTGTTCCTGGTACATCATTGGCTCCCAGCACACGGCCATTGAATAAACAAAGGAAGGAAAGGCAGAATGAGGTCAGCTTCGTACAGTGGGACCGTAAAGAGAAACATAGCCTTGTGATAACACCACTTGTGTCTCATGCTCACGGTAGACACCAAGCGTCCTTTGCTTGGATGACACGGGAAACTTGGAGCAGAATGGGGTCTCACTGCTCAGCAGGGAAGGCGAACCCTCAGTGCAGTCTTCCGTGCCTCAGTTTCCTGGTCTGTATTTTGTAATACTTTTGTGGAGATCTGCTGGACTAATGCCTCCAGAGTCTAGAATCGCCAGGAAATAATCTTCTTACAACTCTTCTTGCTTCCCGGCTGTGAACTGTCTGTCACCCATCCCTGGATGAAAGACCAGTGGCAGCTACTGTGCCCTCCTCCGCCTGACTGGAACTGCTGAAAGAGGCAGTGTTCCTGCCCAGTGGTCCACCTGGACAAGTCCAGCTGTTCTGTGGCAGAACTTCACGGGTGTCACAGGTGTTGGCGGTCTGTAAAGTTCCCCCAGGGCCTCCGTCTCCGGGTGTGTGAGACACTGGCCTCACTTGGGAAAGTGGGCACTGGGAATCCCGCACTCATTCCTACCCACCGGCACTGGAGAGAAGTTGGAGGAAGGACTGGTCCTCTCTCTCCTTGTCTCTTCCAAACACTTGCTCTCTACTCCTCACATCGGTCTCCTGAAGTGGCCAACACAGCTGACAGAGACACCAGGGCTCACAAACACAGACCTTCTCAGGAAAACGTTGGGACCTGGATGTGCAATCAGTTCAGTTCATGTTAGCTGCTGATAGTGTGGTGTGTGTGTGGATGCATGCATACACATGTGTTCGTAAACCAGAGCTCAACGTCAGGTATCTTCGCCAATCACTTCTCCACCTTATTTTTATCAGAATCCCTTTTCAATCGTGTGTCTGTGTGTGGGTATGTGCGTGTGAGTGCAGGTGCCCTCGGAGGCCAGAGGCATCAGATTCTCCTGGAACTGGAGTTAGAGGCAGTGGCAAGCCACCCAACATGGATGTTAGAAACTGGACTTGGGTCCTCTGGAGTATTCTTAAGTGCAGAGCTGTCTTTCCCGCCCTCCATCTTATTTTTAGGGACAGGCTCTCTCACTAAACTTGGAGGTCACCAATCCAGCAAGTTCCAGAGATCCTCTTGTTTCTGCCTACCCAGTGGTATTATAGGGCTATACCGTGTCTTTGGCCTAGGTTTTTGCAGAGGTTCTTGATATCCAACCCATGTCCTCCAGCTTGCCTGGCAGGTACTTTATCCACGGAGCCCCTGTTGACATTATTATTATTCAGGGAGGGAAGTTTGGGAGCCCCTGTTTGCGACAGATAGTAGAAGGCGGCCTTGCCAGACTTGCCATTGGAGGCTGCTTCCTCCCCTGCTCCCCAGGGAGGCAGAGCCAGCCAACCTCCAGCCCTGCGTGACTGCACTTCCATCCAAGACAATTGGAATTAATTTTATGCATGAGATTTGGTGGGATGCAGTGCCAAATATTTAACTGAAATCAAGATGCAAACTTCCCTTCATCCCCTTGGTTTTGTAAATTCTGTCCAAAATAAAACCAAAGCCATTAGGCCTGTCTTCCAGGGCTGGTCCGCTCTGCCCCAGCTGCTCACTGATCCAGATCCCTCCCCCCGCTTGTGCCCCTCCGGCTCTCTGGTATTTCTTCTGGTGTATTTATGGGTCTCCAGGCAGGCCCCTCGCACTGTTAGCTCTACTGATGTTGCCAAGTCTAAGATCCCTTTTAGGGACTTATTTTATTTAAAGAGCACCCCATTAATGGGTTTAATGGCCTTTCAATCACTTAGCGTGCATTGTCAATGAGATCGAATCGATTTTCTGAGCATTCTTGTTCTGGGGGGAAAACAAACAGCCCTGGCTTCCGACTGCAGTGTGGCCAGTGAGCAGATGACGGGGGAAGTCAGCTCCAGGCTGGGATGGCAGCGTCTCACGCAGCTGCCCAGGAGCACGCTAGGCACCCTCGGCCCTGAGGTGCTGGGCCTGCCAGCCTTAGAAGAACCCCACTGTCCACTCACAGAAGACCCGATCCAAGATCTGTGGCACTCTCTTGAGGGGGGCGGAGGAGGGGGAGCATGTTTCTCGTGGTGGTGTGTCAAATCCTCAGACCCACAGCAGTAGCCCTGAAAGGGTAGCTGACCCCACAGTGTCCCCAGACATGAATTTAGAAGAAACATTGTTTCCATCATCTAGAGCTTCACATCCTCACACATGGCCAAGCTTCTGGCTGGGAGGGCTGAGTTCCACCCTGAGTTGTTAATAGCTTCTTACCCAAACGAAGCTGGGGCTCCAAACTGTGGGAGTTAGAGCGGCCTCAGCCACACTCAGGGTTTGACACTTTCAAGTTAGGGTGTCCTTTCAGTGCTGTTAAGTGACGTGTGCCCCTTCCTATTCTCCCACAACCAGCCTCCTATTTATCCCCCTCCTCTTCCTCTTCCCCGTCCTCAAGCATCCTTCCAGAAGCCCCACTTGAACCCTCCCTCCATCCCCTGCAGCCATTCCTTGGCACTCAGTGTCCAGAATCCTCTTCAGAGAGATGTGTGCTGGTCATCATGACCACTTCTGACCTCACTTCACAGAGAGGGCAGAGGCTAAGGAGTCAAGTCCCCATGACAGGAAAACCTCGCTCCCCAGCCTTGCTCACCTCTCCTAAGGTAGGCAAAACAGACCCCGTCATAGCCAGGCTGTGACAATACCAAGAGCACCTGTCACCTACCAAGTGTCTGTCCTGTGCCAAATGCCTCAAATTCTCCCCACACCTCCCCACACCTCCTCTCCCCTCTGCTCTCTCTCTCTCTCTCTCTCTCTCTCTCTCTATATATATATATATATATATATATATATATATATATATATATATATATATATATATATACCTCCAGAGACAGAGAAAAGGATACCATGAGGTTAGATCATTTCCTGAGGTCCCACACTGACTGAAGGCTTATTCTTACATGTCAAGTTCTGGGATAAGATCTGTCTGTTTATAGTTTTAAATCCTAACATGGTATCACTACTAATAATAATAGTTTACAGACTAGAAAAGTGAGTCTCAGATATCGGAGCCCCTAACCCAGTGTTCTCTAGCCTGTAAACGCCAAAGCAAGCATTTTAGACCAGTAGGCTGAAATCTGTGTTTTGAATCACAATGCCAGGGTCACCTCCCAAGGCCAGGGCTTTCCACATTGCACCAAAGCTGCTCCGTCCTCTCCTAAGCTCTTTGGAAAATGGCCCCTAAGTTTCCCCAGAACAGCATTTGGGAAGGAACCGTGGAGATGACTGAGAGCGGTCTCCACGCTCTCCTGCCTTGAACTGGAAGCCCATTTGCATTTGTCCTTCTGCAGTCGGTTCCAATTCCCAAGCAGAACACAATTTAACTGCAAAATTCGCCTTAACTAGGCAGCTGTCTGCGGCAGTCAGGCACCAGGCTCAGGTGCGACTCCCAGTAGGCACTCCTGGAGCAGCGTGCCAGCCCCGGGAAAGCAATATAAAGTCACCTCGGAGAAATGAGACACCACTTGGAAGAGGCATGTGCCGCTGTGCCCGCTCATTGTCAGTCCAGAGCGGTGCAGTGGGTGCCAATCACAGCTCAATTACTCCCAGACTCCCCTCCTAAAGGTGTCCCTGTCATTTAGGAGAACTGGTCCACAGCCAGCTACCACATGTCCATGTGTCGGGTGGCAGAAGGGTTGCCTGGGGTATTGTTTCGGAAGGGATCAGGTTTGGATTTAATTGGCCACTCTCCATGATGTCACCAGTCCATCAAAAGGAGGGATCTCAACAGTCAGCAGGGCAGACAGGACAATTCAACATCACCTGATAATGTTTAGGACATCGTGCTGAAGGCTTAAAGGTAAAACAACGCCTCTTCTTCTCCTCTACCCCGTGTGACCAACAGTAGACAGGGGTATGGAAGGCCAAGTGTGGTAAGCAAGGCAGGTGGCTTCAGAGAGGGACAGCCAACCACCTTGTCTGCTCGGAGGCCTTAGCTGATGCTGAAGCAAGAGAAAGATACAGAAAACAGCAAAGAAGAGTGAAATGGTATGTGATCTGTGAGGCAAAGGAAGTTGCAAAGATGCCCTAGCAGCGAAGGGGAAGAGAGTGATGAACACTGAATCGGTATGCCCTGGAGCCGGTGAGAGTGCACAGGTGTCCACTGAGACCAAGATGGGACCGGGCGGGGTGGGGGAGGTTGGGAGGACACACCACCAGGTGATTGTCAGGGTGAGCAGAGGACTGTTAGACTGTGATGTCAGGAAAGGGCACCCCTCCATGAGCTAAGGACAGGGAGACGGGGGATGATGAGGAAAAGAGTTAGTACTGGAGATACTTGGGAGGTTGAGGCTGGTGAAGGGAGAATGGGCCCCACAGAAGGGATGTGCTTAGGGGCTGAGGACAGTTAGCGTACTTGTGAGTCCAAGAAAAGGTGTGGTTGATTTATTGTGCACCCCAGTAAACTTATCTGGGGGTCAGAGAACAGAACAGCCACTATATTAAACATAGAGGTTAGGCGGTGGTAGCACACGCCTTTAATCCTAGCATTCCGGAGGCAGAGCTCCATCCAGATCTCTGTGAGTTCAAGGCCACACTGGAAACAGCCAGGGGTGGTGACGCACGCCTTTAATCCTAGGACTTGAGATCCCTAGTCTTGCTTGGGAAAAACACATGCCTTTAAACCAAGGAAGTGGTGGCAGGAAGCAGAAAGATATATAAGGCATGAAAACCAGGAACTAGAGGCTTTTAAGCTTTTAGGCTTTTAGCAGCAGTTCAACTGAGATCCATTTGGGTGAGGACTCAGAGGCTTCCAGTCTGAGGAAACAGGATCAGCTGAGAAGTTGGCAAGGTGAGGTTGGCTGTGGCTTGTTCTGGTTCTCTGATCTTTCAGAATTTACCCCGATAGCTGGCACTGAGTTTTTTATTAATAAGACCATTTAAGATTCATGTTACAGAAAGGTGACGGGGTTACAGGGGAGAATATGTTCCTGGTGGGACAAGATTCCAGGGCAGTAAGAGAGACTAGAGGTACCACAGGACACATTTGCAGTGGGAAGATGGAAAGACCTTGGAGAGACAGGAGGAAGGAGAGAGACAAGGAACCACCGCAGTCATCTGGAGATAGAGAAGCGAATGTGGAAAGAACTTCTAACGGGTCCCTTAACTTTGCCAACAGGTCACAAATGATCTCCAAAGGAGCTGTTGTCCCCATCTAAACAGCATAAGGCTGTCCTAAATGACCATCTTCTGGAACAAGGTTGTCTTAGTTGCTGCTCTATTGCTGTGAAGAGACACCCTGGCTAAGGCAGCTCTTATAAAATGAAAACATTCAGTTGAGGGCTTGCTTAGGCTTTCAGAGGTTTGGTCCATTATCAACACAGCAGGGAGCGTGTCTGGACACAGCAGACATGCTGCTGGAGCAGTAACTGAGAGCTACATCCTGATCCTCAGGCCAAGAGACACTCTGGGCTTGGCACAGGCTTTTGAAACCTCAAAGCCCACCCCCCAGTGACACACTTCCTCCAACAAGGTCACACCTCCTAATCCTTCTAATCCTTTCAAATAGTCCCACTCCCTGACCACTTAAGGACTGAAATATATGAGCCTATGGGGGGGGGGCCATTTTTATTCAAACCACCACAAAGATGCTGAAGGAGATTGTGAGAGAGTTACCACATTCATCTTTTATCTAGATATTTTTCATGTGGTTCTTTTTGTTGTTGTAATTTTGACAAATTTGTTCTTGGTCTGTCCTTGTCTACACTTCTTCTCTTACAGCCTTTATCCCCTGCCATCAGCTCCACAGCCCATGGAACCAGAATCCACTCCAACAATAACCTGGTTCTTCCTCTCCCGTGCCTCCCTGCATCTTCATGTGGTGCTGTGCTCCACAGCCTTGGCACCAGATCTAAGCTTCAGAAAGAGCTAGAACTCAAATCAGTTCATTTTATTACTTCTATGGGGGGTCTACCAAGAGTGTTTAAGCTATTGCTCAATGAGGCTGGGAGCTGTAGACAGTTACTTCATTCATCCTGAGTGGAGCCTCTGCCTGTAGCTAGTCTAAAACTCAGAATGATGATGTTCATTTGGGAAAGTCTCAGGGCAGGGACCTAAGTCATTCTCCTTGACTTTGACCATCTCCTTGTCCTTCACTCTGAGTTTCACTTTGTTTCAGCCCTGCCTAATTTGAAATTCTAGATGTGGGATTTTCAGTCAGGAGCCCCAAGAACCAGACCAACAGTGTCATAGATCACTGGTTCTTTAGGCCTTGAGATTTGGTTCTCAGAGCATTGGTCAGCATTAGGACGCAGACCGTTTCTCATGTCTCCTTGGGAACTGAGCTTGGAATACAGTCATATGGTGCTGGTTTGAGCCCAGTTTTACTGAATTTTGAGAGGTATGTATTTCATGAAGGCGCCAGGAAGTTGTGATCAACTGTAGATTAGCAAGATGTTGCCCTTGGGTATGGGGGAGGATGGAGAACATGGGGCGTGGACCCAGACTATTTCTTGTGACTATATTAGTACACAACTTCTGTGAAAAATCTTGAAATTTCTCACTCAACTAGCAATACACTTACAATACAATCCAGAAATCTCACCTGCATATATTTGAAAAATAAAGATGTATGCCTCTAAAAAAGATTTAAACTAATTGTCTTCAGTCAAAGTAGCCCCAAATTGGAAACAATTCAAACGTCCATCATTGACAAATGAATAAAAAAAATTAAGGTACATCCAATAGACTAGAGTCCTGTGGTAAAATGATTAAAGTTAAGGATTTACATACAACATTCATGAACTTCAAAAAACAGTATTTAGACATGACTATGTACTGTGTGTACCCACTTATTTGTGATTCTAACATGGGTGATACTAGTGTATATTTAAGGAATGGGGATCCACGGTTATTTGGAGACCATAGGTAATCAAGGGTGGGGGCTGGCTGCAGAAAAAAAAAGTCAGGGAAACTTTGGGGGTGAGAGAAAGGTTCTGCATTTTTTATGGTGGTGGTGTTTTCTCAGATACATATGTATATATATTTCATTTTATGACGTATAGCTCAGAAAGTTGATTGAGTAAAAAGAGAAGGCTCCGAGAACCTTTAACCAGATAGGAAAAGTTCAAACCTGGCCATGGTTTTCTTATCTTCAATAGCTTATCTTCTTGTTCCTAGAAGGGTTTTAATCACGAGGCCCCCTCAGCCAACAGACTCCAGCTTCCATCAGCCAGCAGAGGGAACTATTTCTCAAATGCAAGTTTTATCAGCCTTCTAACCTGCCAGGTTCATCTGGAAGCTGTTCAGAGGTGCTGGGCCTGGCAATCAACGAGGAGGCGTCTCACTGTGCTGTGTAACTGACACAAAGGAATGCCGTGTCTAGATGCTGGATCCTAGGCCTACAGGGTTACCACTATAGCAGCCTGCCTCTGGGGAAACCTGCTAAGAAGCCTGCTGAATCAGCACTGGGCAGCCAGGCAATGGACCTTTTCTCTGCCATGGCTCTCTTCCCATTGATAGCCATCCCTAGCAACCCCAGGGAGGTGGTCTGGCTGGTTTCATGTGTCCCAATTTGTAGCATTTTTCCCAGCATTCAGTGAGCACTGATCATGTTCTCTCTAGCTACATCAAGTTCCACTCTTGGAGGGTGTGGTGTGCCTTACATATTTGCTTTCTCGTATTGTTTGACTTCTGTTTTGCTAGCCAATACCTGGTTACCAAAATCTCTGATGCAGTCCATGGTGTGTCCAGACTCAGCTCGGATTGATATACTTCCCTGTGTACTGATGAGCTTCTGCTTTTCCCTCGAGACTAGCCCTGGCCATCACTACTGAAGAAAGGCTCAGTAGATGCCTGTTGAGTGCACGCAGTATGCCCTGATCTGAGGGGTGGTTAAGAGTGACGTATGTACCAGGGTGATGCCAATCAATTTATAAATTTCTAAAGTAGGTGAATGATTTCCACACTTTGAAAGTTTTATGTTCCATCAATCTTTTCTTTTCTTTTTACATTCTGGCTCCAATTTCACGCCTCCTGAAAATGTCACGGAGTACATATTTGATTTTTAATGAAAAATAAATAAAGTCTGCCCATTGGGTATCTTTTGTGAATTTTCCAAATCTTCTGAGGCAATGAGAAACGCCCGTCTGTGTGGGAAACACGCAAATGAATGAGGGAATTCTGCTACAGCTTGGAAAACACTTAGGAGACAGATTGACAAGTGGCCTGATTCATGAAAGAATCCTAGTGCGGCCATCATGAGGAGCCCCCAGATTTGGTGACTTAGGGACAGAATTTGAACCTTTGGGAATCGGTAGTTCAGGGTGAGCCGTACAGTCAACCAAAACAAGCTCATAACCACCATGGCTACCTCCCCATGTAGGCAGCTATGACCTGTCACCCCACTGTGTCAGAAATACTGTGGAAGTCGGGTTATCACACCCCAAACTAGTCTTACCTCATGGTACAAAGAGGGGAGCTAAGGGCAGGCCCCTGGCAACACTGCTTCTCTATGAGCATCTCTGAAGGCCTTTTAAAGTCTTTTCAAGTCAACGTTGCATTGACCAGGTAGGTGGAGTGTTTAATCTAACAGTTCCAAAGCCTGGTTTCCCAAGACAGATGCATCTTCACAGTTACCTCAAAAGGTTTAGGTGAGAATGAGGGAGTGGAGGTGGTCTTGATCGAAACACTGTAAGCATGTACCAAATTCTCAAATAATAAACAGGAAAAAAATTCAGTTGCGAGAGGAGGAAGGTTTTAGAAAGCCTCGGAACCCTCAAAATGACCCCCACGGGCGATCTTTACTTACATGTATTAAAACTGAATGTATGCTTTATGGTACTTCAAGGAGGCATGAAGCAGGAGCAGAAATGTCTAAGAGGAAAATGAATGATAGAGAATGAAATTTTCAAAGTGTGGGAATCATCCACATTATAGGAAAGTGTGTGAGTCAATTCACATTACCCTGGTATGTACCACGCTTCTAATAACCCCAAATATGGACATAAAAATCATTACACATGGGCTGGCTAGACCAATCAGTGAGCAAAGGTGCTTGCCACCAACAACAATGTGAATGTGCTTAATGCCATTGAATTGCATATTTGAAATGGGAAAAAAATAGAAATTTCATTTTATATATTTCACCACAGTAAAAAAAAAAAAAGTAAAGACTGATAACAAAAAAAAATGACATCATATTTATGTTGTGGATTGAATACTATTCTAAATGCTTTCCACATGCTGCTTGAATTGAACTTTAGCAATCCTATGAAATAGGTGCTATTATCCCCGGATAAGAAAGGGAGAGCCAGAGAAGCTGTGCACCTTCCTAGAAATGAAGAAAGTAGCCGAGCTGGAAGAACAAACCCTCCAGGTCAGGCTCCAGGGTCAGTGCTATACCTGAACACACACGTGAATCACATGAAAGGAGAGGCCCATCCAGACCTCCCCTCCACTGGCCACACTTGTAGACCCGTGACTCAGCCTTGGGCCAGGGCTGCCTCCTCCTGACCTTTGCTGCTGTTACAGGCACAGCCGTGGAGATGGAATCCCAGATACCATTCCCATCAGCATAAAAAGACGTGAGATCTATGCCTCTGACGGGGGGGACATTCTTTAGGAAAGGGCCTGTGGGATCGTGTGCCCTTTAAAGTTATCTGGCGATTACTTACCCCAAGTCCTTTGAAGTTTAACTAAAATGGAATAGCTAATGCTGTGATGAATTATTCACTAAAATACTTGCACAATCCAGGTTTGAGGAAAGTATTCAGACTGTAGATTTCAAGTGTTAATGTTTTACCAGTGTGCGTGCCCTGAGTTTTGACATACTAGTAGTATATCAGTTTAGTGCATTGTTAATAGTATTCTGGCTTCTCTCTGTCTCTCAGTCTTTCTGTGTGTGTGTGTGTGTGTGTGTGTGTGTCTGTCTGTCTGTCTGTCTGTCTGTGTATCTCTTTCTCTGTGTGTCTGTCTCTCCCCACTCTGTCTCTCCTCTGTCTTTATCTATCTCTTTCTGTGTGTTCCTGTCTCTATATATATGTGCCTCTGTGTGTGTGTGTCTGTTTGTCTGCCTCCTCTCTCTCCTTCTGTCTCTCTGTCTGTCTGTCTCTATCTCTCTCTCCTCCTCTCTCTGTTTCTCTCCTTCTGTCTCTCTGTCTGTTTCTGTCTCTGTCTGCTTGTCTCTCTCTCTCCCTCCATAACAAGTGCCTTGCTTTAGTATTTATTGAGAGCTTACAACAGTATTTAACCCCCACATCCCCATTCCACACCTAAGAAAAACACTTGGAGTTTAAGTGACCTGCTCGACATCAACAGAGAAATGTAAAGACCTGCTTCACACAGACAGTCTGACAAGGGTGGTTCATTTAACCTAGCCCATGGTCTTGGGGTGTCCTATTCCACACTCTGTGAGGCCCATTTTCTTCATCTGTGTGTGTGTGGTGGGATGTCCAGATGTGTGAATTTCATTCCAGCTCCAGCGTCATCCATGTCCTTGTCCCCACACTCAACTGATCCTCTACCGGGGCTTCCTAGATGGGTGTCCATCAACAGGATTAGGTGAATTCTGGTGCCATCCATGCTGTTGGACTGGAAACAGCTGAGACAGGCAACACTGATAGGACCCTCCTTCTGTCCTACCCCCAATTCCTGCCCTGCTTCTTCCACAGCTGCCTAGGCATCCCCACTATCTCAATAAAGCCTCCCCAGTTTTGCATGGCTCAATACGGGGATGCAATGAAGGAGGAGGAGAGGGAGGAGGAGGGGGAGAGGAAGAGCACCTTGTTGGTATTCTCATCACATTCTCCTTTCTTCCTCTGGGGTCACACAGTTTCTTCTCGCATGCCTAACAAGCTTAAGCCTGTACCCATGAATATTTAACCACTAAGCCTAGATGCCAACAAACAGAACCCTGATTAGAATCACTTTCCAAGGTCTGTAGTTTATTCCCACCATGGCTGATACCTAAATACCATCTCCGTCACTCAGTGGTATTGGTGAAATTATTAAGGCCACACCACGTAGTTAAAAGGGAGGTTTATTTAGTGGCGTAACTTACAAATAAAGGGATAGGTAGGTTACAGGGTCTGGGAAAGGTGTGTCGCAGTCCGGCGGTGTTCTCTGGAGAACTCTGCTCGGTCTACCTCCAGCGTCCAGGGTCCAGGAACCAAGAGAGCCGGTGCATCTGGATCTCGGGTCTTCATGGTCCTCCCTTGGCCTCGCCTTGTAGGTGTGACAGTTACCAAAGCCTCAATGGGGGTTGGGACTTCCAGATCAAGGTTGGAATGGCTACCCACTACACAGTGGAAACTGGAGCCTAAATACTGACCGTTCATTTGCTCATGCCGGTGATGACTAAGAATAAGATCTCCCCTAAGACACTCAGCTATTACTAAGAAAACTATTACTAGTTTTCTTCTTTTCTTTCTAAAATTGTGTGTACATGTGTGAATACATGTGTGTGCATGTGTGTGTACATGTGTATGTAACGTTTGTGTACGTGTGTACAGATGCATGCACTCCTGCAGGTGAACAGAGAACAGAGAAGGACACTCAGTGTTCTCCTCTGTCACTCTCCACCTTATTCCCCTGAGACAGGTCTCTCACTGAACGTGGAGCCAGGCTGGCAGCCAGCAAACCCAGCAAATCGTTCCCTCATCTCCCTTCTTTTTACCCCCTCACCCTGTACTGGAGGGTTAGGGATGTGTGGGCACACGGCCATGCCCAGACTCTTTCACAGGTGTGCTGGAGATTTGGGCTCAGGTTCCCATGGTTACACAGTGAGCAGTTCCACACGCTAAGCCTCCCACCGTCTCCTCACTAGTTTTCCTATAAGATGTTACTTTTCCACAACTTCCCTAGCTGTCTCTTGGGATACAACCAGTGAAGGATGACTTTTCTACTTTCAAATACTTGTAGTCTCAATTCTAAATGAAATAATTCTAATTTCAAATTATGAACTATGGGTACACCCTAGCGCTTAAATACTTGCTTAGCATGTGGAAGCCCCAGGTTCTACTCCTAGTACCATAAACAAACAAGCCATGAAATGACTGATTTGCCCAAGTCACCCTCTATGTGTCCACCCCGCCAGCTGTTCATACTTGGGGTAGACATTCTCATTAACACTCAAATCAGTGAAGAAAATGACATGGGAATAGCTTTACAGTAGCCTGCTTATAGTTGAAAGTTTACAAAACCAATGAAAACCCATCCCTATAAAATGCGGGCCTTAAACCCAAGTCCCTTACTTACTTGCTGTGATATCTTAAGAAAGATGAGTTCACCTCTGCGTTTTCATTCTCTCACTGTAGAAACCATGATACTGCTGGTAGCTGCTGTGAGGGTGGAGTAGTTACATACACAGCATCTGAGGAGTTCCCATGAGTGTTAACAGTGGTCAAGGTCAAGCACAGTCAAGATTTTCGTGGGCGCTGTCCAGCATCTGTCCAACAGTTGGTGTAGTGCTTGACCTCACTTTGCAGGTGCCAAAAGTGCCTAGTGCAGAGGATGTTGTAGCAACTTCTCGATGAATAAGCAAGTAAAGTCATTAATTGGTGAAATGTCATCGATCAATATGACTGCCAAACATCCTTGCCACAAATAAACTATTAGTCTCTCGTCAGGACAAGGCACACTGGTACCTCCTCAGCCCCAAGGAAAACGGCCAAGAATGAGAACAGGAATGACTTGTCAGAGCTATTAGCATATATTTATATTCAAGAATGTCTATTTCTTTATAAGTGTGGTGGTTTGAAAGAAAATGGCCCCCAAAGGGAGTGGCACTATTAGGAGGTGTGGCCTTGTTGGAGGAAGTGTGTCACTGTGAGGGTGGGCTTTGAGGTATTTTTCTCAAGCTTCACTCAGTGTGACAGTCAGTTGACTTCCTGTTGCTCCTGAGTCAAGATGAGGACTCTTAGCTCCAGTGCCACGTCTGCCTGCACGCTGCCATGCTCCCTACCGTAATAATAATGGACTGAACCTCTGAAACTGTAAGCGAGCCATCCCAATTAAGTGTTTTCTTATAAGAGTTGCTGTGGTCATGGTGTCTTTTCACAGTAATTAAAAACTCAAACTAAGACAATAAGAAAGAAAGAAAGAAAGAAAGAAAGAAAGAAAGAAAGAAAGAAAGAAAGAAAGAAAAAGAAAACAGGCTAAAAGTTCATCAGCAAGGAAAAGTTTGAATAAATGATAATGAGATATTTGTTTTCAGCTAGTATGAATTAATGTAAAAATTTTAATTGTAATAAATGAAAAACTTAGATGGATAAACAATATAATACTAAAGCTTACTTTTTAAAAATGTATTTGCAAGGCCGGGCATGGCGGCGCACGCCTTTAATCCCAGCACTCGGGAGGCAGAGGCGGGCGGATTTCTGTGAGTTTGAGGCCAGTCTGCTCTACAGAGCGAGTTCCAGGATAGACTCCAAAAGCTACACAGAGAAACCTTGTCTTGAAAAAAAAATGTATTTGCATGAAGAGAGAAAAAAAAGACACACAAGAAACATACCAAAATTACAACCAGCTATTTCTAATTTATGGAATTTAGGGTTATTTTAACTTTTTTTTCTTCTTGGCATATGTCTATATTTCCTAGAATTTTCTAAAAAAAAAAAATGATAAAAAGGAGAGAACTGCTACTGAATAAAGCAGATCTGAAATATCAGCCTTGGAGTTAATGGAGCAGGAAAGAAATACCGTGTCTGTCTATGCATACAGACTCTCTGGAAACTCACTTGATCACCACCCCCTACATGTCCAACCGGTACGACCCACAAGCACCTATCACCGTTCCATCCTCAAACTCCCAAAGTATCCCCAGACTGACATGACAGCACAATCTCAGTGCTGCAAATACGACACCACCATCTCAGCTACTTGGAAACAGCAAGGATCCCAATGTTTTACTATCCTTTCAGACATCTGACATCTAGCAAATACAGTGAACCTCACATAGACATATTCCCAGCTATTAAAATCTAAACCCGCGAGTATTATCTCCTGCCCTTGAGGTGCCTGATACAAAGGAAGCATGATGGAGCACCTGACTGATAAGGCTGAGCAAATATGTCTTTTGAAATGGGCTTCAGGGAAAGCCCAGGTTGGGATGTGCAATGTGCATTAAAGTCTAGCTAGGTTTGAGTAAAAGGTGAGTCTCAATTTAGTGAAGGGTGACTCCTAGAATATTTGTCTAGGAAAAGCCATGTTATTACCTTCAAATCCACTAAGGCTCACAGTATAATATTGAGAGTCTAAACTAAGGTAATAAGTACATAAAAGGCTTTCAGGGGTAGGTGAGAATTATGTATAATGAGCATATTGGTCTAGTATGATTTGGTTCTTCTAATATGTTTTAAAATAACTTATTTGAAATAGTAAAGAAGTAGCTTTTATCTTTATCAATAGAGTCTCATAGAACTTGGAAGAATCGAGGTAGAAACGGCCTGCAAGCCTCCTCCATGAGAAGGAACTCTCACAGTGTCTGAAGGTGCTATGTAAGCTACCAAGGGACAAAACCAACTTAACAGCTATTAAGCCTGAACCACAACAATGACCAGCCTGTTAAGACATCCCCAATGGTGCAATGGTGGCACTTTTATGTTGGGGTAACCACAGCTGTCTAACTGGACTTAAGCCCACTCACTAGGGTGGACTTCATGCCTGGAACTGTAGAAGATCATGACCTTACAAGAGAAGCTGCTGCTGCCATCCTCCTAACCAATGTAACTCCTAACTGTATTCTAAATACTTGTCCTTATCTTCACAGATAAGTGCAGCTCTCAGCCCTGATCCAGGAAGTGTCTTTTCGCAGCAGACAGAGACCATGACAGGCCCACAACTGGTCAAAATGCAGAGACTAAGTCACTGTGGGGTGCCCAGCTCCAGTTGATACATCTACAACACAACCCTCCTCCAGAGACTCAGGGGACATCACAGAAGACAGGCAGAGAGTGGAAGAGCCAGAGAGACAGGAAGTCTGCTGTAAAATTGTTCCTTCTAGATATGACAAAGAAGCTACACCCACAAAAATCTCAATAGTATGGTGGCTTAAAAAAAGACCTGGACAATGATGACTCCTGTTGACATGACAGCATGAATGGGGGGATGTCACAAGGTCCCATGCCTAGGTGAAGAGCTATATAGTCAATCACTGGCTGCAGGGAGGAGAATTATTTTTCCCTGGGGCCAAGACCCCTGATTGGTTGTCCAGTTCCAAGTGGTCAGCCCTAAGCACATGAATATAGGAACAACATTAAATGGACTCACTTTCACACACACACACACACACACACACACACACACACACACACACCAATAATAGTTTAAGAAGAGGTCATAAATTTGAGGGGGATTTGGTCAGGCGGGAGACATGGGAGGGCTTAGAGGGAGGAAAGGGAAGGATGAACTGATATAAACACCATGTTCATGTATAAAATGCTCAAAATATTTAAAAGTAACTTAATCCCTTAAGCAGAGCTGTTTTCTCGACTGTATTTTTAATTTTTTTTGCATGTGTATGTGTGTGGTGTACATGCTTATGTATAGCGTGTTTGCATGTGTTGGGTGTGTGAGGGTGTGTCTGTGGGTGCATGCAGGAAAGAGGTTGACATCAGGGTGTCTTCCGTGATCTCTTTCCATTTTCTTTATTGGAGCAAGTTCCCTTTCATCCATGTGTAGAGACAACTTGTACATGTCGTCCACTGGGCCACCAGACAGAGTGGTGTCGAATGAATGCCATAGGCCTGGGGACAAGAAGTATTCAGGGCCAGATTTGTTCTCCAAGAGTGAATGGCTGCAGAAGCTTGGTGAAAACATGAAAGCTACCGGCTTCCTGGTGGGATGATGTAGAAGTGGGGATGGGAAGAGTTCCAGGGTGTGGAGCATAGCATTTATGTATGTGAAGCAAGAATGCTCATTTATCTGTCACTCTCCCCAAGCCAGCTGACTAAGGCACATCATCGGCTTGTGTTTTGGCAAACCCTGTGGAATGACTCCTGAGCACAAGCTTGTCACTCTTCTGCCTCTTTCTCCGGGACATACATCAACTGCCTGGTCTGAGTCATGTCTGCAGAGCTGAGGGCTGACCCATATACACCACAAGCTAACGTCTGGCCATCATTATGAAGAATTACCGGGCCGTGCCAATTCTCCAAGCATCTCCCTGATCGAATGCCAAATCACTTCGACTCACTCTAGTTCCCAAGCCCCACCCACTGCCAGGGTTCTTCCATCTTGGAAGCCTCGGATTTCTCATTTTCTTTCCATTTCTTCAGCTGCCGCATAATCCCAGATGTGAGCCTGTGCAGCTCCCGACACCTGGAGCATCATGTCCTTTCCACCACCTCAGCTGGTCTTCCAAACAGCTGATTCATTGAGAGCTTGGAAAACATGTCCCACTGTGACCCATGAATTCTCTCTCTCCAGGGTCCCAGTGACGAACTTTCTACTCAGTCTTTTGTTTGGTCACCGGATGTGTGCCAGGGGTCTTCCTGGGCCCTGGGGCTGTGGCGTGATCAATATGCCAGAAACTGGAGATTCTGGGTGGAATTTATAACCCTGGCTCTTTGGTTGATTTTCCCCTGAATTTATATATGTTCCCATGTATTTATTCATACAGATGAATATATATTTGGCTCTTTGGCAAGACATGTCTTGCATGCTGCCAAAGGGAGACTGTGATCATTGGATCATACTGCAAGGATACAGCTTATAGGAGAAATGGCTTCTGGAGTTCTGCACTACAGTACAATAACCACAGTTAACAACTAATAGGTTGTTTCAAAATAGTGGTGAGAATGTTGAGCTCTCCATCACAAAGCAAGATAACCATCTGAGTTAATAGATATGTTGGTGGCCCTGATATATTGTTACACATCACGAACATGTCATGGTTGTACCTGGCAAGAAATTGTTTTCTAAAAATGTAAAAAAAGAGGAAGATTTAATTCTAGCAGAGGCAGGGGATTTCTACGAGTTCAAGGCCAGTCTAGTATATGTAAGTTCCAAGCCAGCCAGAGCTATACAGTGAAACCCTATTTCAAAGAAGGGAGAGAGAGAAAGAAAGAGAGACAGAGAAAAAGACAAAGACAGAGACAGAGAGACAGAGCACAGATATATACAATTATAAGTCACTGTGCATCAATTAATTAAACATATTTTTGACCATGCTGAACACACAAAGTGCCATCTGTACAAAGATTAGGGACAAAACCTGCCCCAATTCAGAGCTTTTAAAATGACCCAGCACATCTCACAAGCCTTGGTGGGCTGGGCTGTGGGTACCCAACCAAGAGAGGAGGGATCTACAGATACCCTAGCACCCCACCCATGCCTTGTCCATCATGCAAGTCTTTGTGCCTTGTTCCCGGTGTTTCCAGGCTTCTCATAAGAGTTCTTTGAACAGAACTTTCTATGGCTGAGAAAATTTGAAAAGCACTAGTTTCCTCAAGTTTCCCAAAGTGTCTCTAGATCCAGTTTGGAAATCTTTCTGACTGTGGTTTTCCCCCAAAGTCTCTTTACATCCTCTAGTTTTTTTTTATGATTTTCTTTTCCCAGTTTTCAACATTTTTATTCAATTTTTTTCATACAATATATTTTGATCATGTTTTCCCTCCCCAAGAACCTCCCAGATCCTCCCCAGCTTGCTACCCACTGAAGCGTAAATCTATTTAGTCTTAACAATAAAAACCAGGAGTCAGATTGGGGTAATAACCTGAAAGATCAGAGAAGCAAAGGAGCGGCCACTAGTGACTTCTCACCTCTCCGGATCCTCAGAACGAAAAGGTGCCGAGATCCTGTCTCCACCCACCTTATATTCCCATCTCCACCTCCTGATTGTGCTAGGATTAAAAGTGTGAGCCTCCCAAGTGCTGGGATCAAAGGTGTGTGCCACCACTGCCTGGCCTCTATGGTTAACTAGTGGCTAGCTCTGCCCTCTGATCTCCAGGCAAGCTTTATTTGTCAGAACACAAACGAAATATCACATGACAGAGGGGCTAGGCTGTCCCTCCCCCCAGAGGCGCTTCCTTATATAACCCAGCCATTTTGGTTACCCAACTTCATGTTACTCTTCTCTCTCTCTCTCTTTCTCTCAAAAAACAAACAAACAAATACAATAGGACCAAAAATAGGCAAACAAAACAAAATGGAACAAAAAGCGTATCCCCCGCCCCCATACACACAAAAAGGAGTCTGTTTTGTGTAGACCAGCTTCTCCTGGGCATGGAGAGGTGGTTGATATACCCAGTGACACTCCATTGCAGTTATGATTTTCTTTTTAACTCGTGGTTTTACTTTGTAGCCCAGGCTGGCCTGGAACTTAGTGCATAACTCAGGCTGGCCTTGAACTTTCACTAATCCTCCTGCCTCAGCCTCCTTCATTCTGTGATTACAGACTTAAGTCACTATGCCCAGTCTTTGTGATTAATTAATGGCTTTAACGAAACCTGCTACTTGTTGGGTATGCAATGAGTGAGCAATAACAAGGATGTGATCAATAACAAAAATCCCAACCACGCAAGCATGCTGGGGACTAAAAACCTGGACCCATTTTACCTAATACACAACAGACAGGAAAAACTAACCTAGTTAGGAACGTATCAGAAACAACAGTGAAAATGTACACAGTTGTAACAATCTGACATAAATTCTGAGTGATAGCATTTGGCGTTCATTTAATATTTGCTGCATTTTCTGCAACATGGTGTTAACAATGCCTTTCATCTAATTCTTTTGGACCTTCAAACAGCAGACCTCATATCAGACTTTCCTCATTCACATACCACTACTGTGATGTTTTAAAATGATTTTTGCTAGCTGCTTACACTACTAAATACCTCACAGAATAGACTTGATTTACATTTATAGACATTCATTTTAAGAGAAAACTTTACATCACTGTTCATAAATCGAAGTCTAGGAACACTTGCTGTGGTAACAAGTAACTGCAGCGTGACTTTGTGATAATGAAGATATTATTTTTCTCTATAGGTGCTGTGGGGCACCATGTGTGGGGAACATCACTTTGGCTCGTGACATCACAGGCCCAGGGAGTGGTAAAGCAGTCAGAGTATCTCCTTGTTACCTGCCCCTCATGCACACACCCCCTCTCATGTACATTCTTCCTCACTCGAAGCCAGCTGGCCACTAACACTTGATAAGCTGTTAGCCTCTTATTTTGCATATTAATAAAATACTATTCATTTTTCAAAACTTAAATTCCAGAACTTTCCTAGAATTTTAGGTATAATGCAGAAGAAATGGAGCCTTTCACTGGACTCATGTACTACAGGTGATGTGCACCCCGCTTCCTACTCACGGCCAGCTCTTGTACTGCTCTCCTCATTCCCAAGTTCCTATTTCAGTTTCTCCCAAATGTAGAAACTCGCCCAAAAAGCTAGCAAAGGTTTTAGGATTTGACAGGCATGCTCTTCTCAGACTGTGATGGCATTCTAGGAAAGACATATGGTTGAGCCGCCTCATCAGCATGCTCTTTATTATAGTCACACCGACAGCTAGAGTCTCCCCCCACCACACCCCACCACACCCCACCCCACCCCACCCCCGGCGATGAGGGAGGGGAAGCTGGTCACAGAGTCTGGATACTGAACAGATATTGGTGTATTGTTCTCCTCTCACATTCTGAAGTCCTTCCTCGTTTATGCTCATTAGACATCTCTCCTCCCAGGGCATGCTGGGAGAGCTGTCACACGTGACAAAAAACAGATGTGACTGAGATGAGACAGTATGCAATCGGGCATTGGGCACAGGAGAGCCCCAACTGTGAGGGAATATCAGGGCTATCAGGTGGAAGGAAAAGGTGAGCTCTGTTGCACTCGCCACAGAGGCCTGGGCCAGCACCGGATGACCTAGTAGGTCTTAGAGCTGGCCAACACGGGCAAGGGGTGGGACTCCATGTTAGTCAATCATGAGATTTAAGATGTCCCCACAGAATGGTCCTAAGCTTGAGCAAGGCAGCCCTCTTTGGCCAAGGGGTTCAACAGCAAGCCACCAGCAGGTATAGCTGGGGATAGGACAGCTTGGTCCTCAGGAAGGACTGGGGAGGGGCACTCCAGATCTACCTCAATAGCGAACCCATTAGTGCCTCGCTCCCCAGCCCCTCACAAGCAGTGGAGGCAAAGACAAATTGTAGGGCCCGGTTCCCAGGAAGCTCTTTGCTGTGATGTTTCAGTGGGTCCTGCAGCTGCAAAAGAAGGGGCAAGGCCATATAAAAAGGGTGGGGAGGGGGAGTAGGGGGAGGGCAGTGTACATGCCACATCTGTCTTGATATTCCACTCCACCCTCCTGTGTTCACTGAAAAATGCCCGGGCAGGAAACAAATGAGATCTTGATGCCCACTGGGCTATCAATCTTGAGATACAGCATTCCATTTCAGAGTTATTTGACCAAAGCCAAGTTACAAATCTTGAGGGAGCTGGCTTTCCTGAGAGACAAGGACACTTGAAGGCATGAACTGGGGTGAACCTCAGCAAAGCCTCAGGTGACTTTGGCTGCCAATGTCAGCCAAGCATTTGCTTCCCTTGAGGCTAGGGGTGTTTTACATGGTGCTGGAACTTCAGTGTAAGACCCTCGAGGTAAGTCTGATGGAGGAGGCAATCTCCTCCCCCATCTGCTTTCTGCTCCAGAGCCAGAACACACAGATGAGTAATAAGGCCAAGGTCACTTGGCTCTTCTTGGGAACTAAGTGGAATTGGGAGCCTTCCTCCACCCACATCTTCTTTTCTTTAAGTGGGTCTGACTCACGTAGAGGGAAGAGCACCATCATTTTGTAGTAATCTGTGTCAGGGGTGGAGAAGGTGGCTCACAGAGGACTCCGGCCTTACCAACACCCTAGAACCTATGATGCTGCCAATATGGCTGACTGAAGTTATTTGCTATGAAGCCTCCCATTCTGACATGGCTTGGATGAAGATCGGAGGGAAGGCCCGGTGGAGATGCCTGACTTATGGTGATGGCAGTAGATCCACAGAACAGGAGTGAGTCATTTTCTCAAGCTTGCTTCTTTTTCTCCCAAACACTAGGGTGTGGTGTCACTTGCAGAAGAGAGACAATCCCTGTGGCAGGAGAGCAGGGGGATGAGGTGGAGCAATATTGCCCTGAGAGTCTGAGGAATAGCCCCAGGCCCTTGTTCTCCTCCCTCGGTGGGTTGGAAAGCCCGCCCCCCACCACCACCAGCAGCAGCCAGATTGGCTGCTGTTGTCCCCTCCTCTGATGCTTACCTGTCCCTCTGGGATGGGAGAAATCCTCCCTTCTCACCGGGAGAGAGCAAAGAGCAAAGGAGTGGAGTGATTTGCCTTGGGCTTCCAGACACACACACTCGGTAAAAGGCCAAGGCCAGACTTGGGTCCCAGGCTGCCTGGCTCCTGCCTATTTCTGTTGATGGTTCAAAAGTCCTCACTCTCCTACCGTGAGTCTGCTTCGCAGATGTCCTTTCACATAAAACAAACATCGTCTAACCTTCAAAAATATTGTATTAGCATGTATTAATTGTACAAAAGAATAGGCTTCATTCTGAGATTCTCCCACAGATAGATAATGTACTTTGATCATATTCAACCCCCCATTAACCTCTCTTGTCTTTCTCCCCTCTCCCCCAAGTGGTCCCTAAAAGGGACATTTAATGGCAGCTTTAGGTAGATGCAGAATCCTGTTCACTGCCATGCTCAGCTCAGGTGCCCTGGGCTCAGGTTACCTCAAGGTCAAAGACTTCTCTGCTCCTTTTCAACCTTCACAGTCACGCATTGCAATGCCTTCAGCACGCCAGATACCCGACAAATGTCGCTGCCTGGCTGGCTGATGTACAAGCGAGGTCAAAAGGTAAATCAGCCAAGGAGAGAGCTGGCCCATATTTTCACAAACAGGCCATGTGTCACTCCAAATCAAGTGCTTGGGTTATGTCTTTGGACCCAAACTTCCTTCCCTTACTCTGAAAATCAGGGATCCAATTTGCTTGTGTTCTGTTGGTCATTTACTTAAAAAAAAAAAATTAACTTGGGGAGAAAAATGCCACTGCTAATTAAGGCTGAGATGGTAGTTAATACCCGTCCCAGGTCTTGCTGCTCACAGAGGCACATGGGCCGTGGAGCCCTTGGTGTGAGTGGTCATACCTGTTTATGTACAGCTTGTCCTGCCCCATATTTCACAGATGATAGGATATGGCTCTGCATCTCTTCATGTTAATTCTA